>NW_017671304.1:65900-95666 GCF_001879085.1 Nicotiana attenuata | reverse complement strand
TTGTATTGCTCAACTGAAAGGAGGATACATCAAAGGAGACAGAACAAAGCATATTTCACCAAAGTTCTTTTTCACGCATGATCTTCAACAAAATGGTGAAATTAATGTTCAACAGATTCGTTCATGTGAAAATTTGGCTGATCTGTTCACTAAGGCTTTACCAACCTCAACATTTGAGAAGTTGAGACAGAAAATTGGAATGCGACGTCTTCGAGAAATAAAGTGATATTTTCATGAGGGGGAGTAAGATACGCGCTGTACTCTTTTTCCCTTAGCCTAGGTTTTGTCCCACTGGGTTTTACTGGTAAGGTTTTTAACGAGGCAGCAAATAAAGCGTATTAGAGATATGTGTACTCTTTTTCCTTCACTAAGATTTTTTCCCACAGGGTTTTTCTTAGTAAGGTTTTAACGAGGCATATTATCTATTTTTTTGGACATCCAAGGGGGAGTGTTATAAAATATTTAGTAAATGTGGATGTCCACTACTCCCACTACTTTCATCCATGATGTAAATTACCTCCCACTACTCATCACCATTATGATTGTAACTCTCACACCTTTATAACCCCTCCCCATGATCTTCCCCCATGATCTCAATTGTTAATGCCATGTTTAAGATAATGATTTTGTAACCTTCATATGTAATAGTATAAATAGAGGCATGAAATGTGAGATGGAACACACTTGAACACTTGATGAAATAAGAAAGTTATCTCTTCTTCTCTTATTCTACTTATCTTCTTGTTTTATATTGTTACTTTGAGCTACATTTTTAACACCAATTTGTTATTTGTAGCCAAAAAAATGGTCTATTTTTTGCTTTCTTTTGAGTGGGTGTTGTTGGAATAGATTGGGTACATCTTAAGGAGTTTGAATCTCAGTTTTGAGATGATTTGGTAGAGTTTTGAGGTGGTTTGAATTGAAAATTTAAATTAGAAGATGAACGTAGAAAAACATTATATGTCTATCGTTTGTATATAATATATCTATCATATGTGTATCAAATATATGGCATAGAAGAATTTTAAACTCGATTTTATTCACGAATTTTGATATCAAACCAGTCCAATCACATCCAATATTGCTCAAATTTTGTATATTGCCTCATTTATATGTCTTCAACGAATTCCAGCCATACCTATTGAAAAAGATCCATTTTTGCCTTCTTCTTTTTTTTAATATTTTATATCATTGATAATGAATTTTAACTCCAAACTATTCTAACTTTGTCAAATTTTATATATTACCTCATTTTGCGTGTGTTTTCAACGAATCGCATCAATACCCATTGATTTTTTTTGCCTATTTTTCTGAATGTTGTATATCATTGGTAATTTTGTTGGCTATTTTTTGTAGCATGACTAAAATGGCTAGTTGTTGGTAAATAGTATCTTTTTTTGGTACATCCCCGTAAGATTCCCCTTATAAATGGTGACACGGGTGACTGACTGGAATGGCCTCGTAAGAGGTTGGTCTTAGCCGAATGTCCCACAATTGGTGGTATTTAAATAATATCCGGGCCTGCATATAGTTATTGCCCTTCAACATTTTTTTACTGAATTGATAGAGTTTATATTATATTTACTCTACCTATCTATTAAGTTGTTTATCAAATTCTATCAGGGATTTTTCTACTGATTGGTAGAGTTTATACTATATTTACTTGATCTATATATTAAGTTGTTTCCGATAAACTTTCGGCTCAAGGAATGCATAATCACAATAATTTTGAAAAAGCACTAATAGAGATGCAGGGAATCGATTCTCGTACCTCGTGCATGCTAAGCGGAGGTATATATTGGTTATGTATAAAATCTTTACCCTACTGATGTAGATAGAGTTACCTCGCTTATTTTTCTAAGTCATTAGTTTATTTCACTTTTTATGAATAATTATTATCTTCTAAGCAACTTAATAGCATAAAAATTTGTTACACGTGTATATATATAAATCAAACTCTTCTACTAAAGTTGCCGAGAACAACTTTAGTTGCCAAGGATAACAAGACGGGGATTATTCTCATAATCTACTTGGAACCAAGAATACGCATGCGATGACCCAAAAGGTCATCACTTGTTTTTAAATTAAATTCTACATTTTGAAACCTTAAAAATCTCTTTCAGCATCATCTCGACTTGCGTGCGCAGTCCGGGCATGTAACCGTAAAGTTTATATGTGAAAATCTGTGAAAAATGATAAAATTTGGCTTTAAAATGAATTAAGTTGACTTCGGTCAACATTTTGAATAAACAGACCTGTACCCGTGATTTGACGGTCCCGGAGGGTCCGTAGGAAAATATGGGACTTGGGCGTGTGCCCGGAATCGAATTCCGAGGTCCCAAGCCCAAGAAATGAATTTTTGAAAGAAATTATTTTCTGAAAAATATAAAGGTTTTTGAAAGTGAAATATTATGTGAAACCTGTGGTATCGGGCCCGTATTATGGTTCCGGAGCCCGGTACAAGTTCAATATGATTTATATGAGTTGTCGGTAAAGTTTGGTAAGAAACGGAATCCATTTGACGTGATTCGGACCTTAAATGCAAATTTTGATGTTTAAAGAAGTTTTGAGAAATTTCATTGATTTTGAGGTTTAATTCGATGTTCATGATGTTATTTTGGTGATTTGGTTACACGAATAAGTCCCGTAGGATATTTTTGAGGTAGTGTGCATGTTTGGTTTGGAGCCCTGAGGGCTCGGGTGAGTTATGGATAGGCCACAGGATGCATTTCGGACTTAGAAAATTGCATGTTTCATTGCTGGTATGATCAGACCTGCAGGCTTCGCATTTGGCTCGCAAATGGGATATTGCAAATGCGAGGGCTTGGTCGCAAATGCGAACCAGCCCAGGCCTGCCTTATCTCGCAAATGCGAGTTGTTCTTCGCAATTCCGACCTCGCAAATGCGAGGGTCCCTTTTGCAAATGCGAAAGTCCAGTTTTTCTGAAAGGTTCGCAAATGCGAGTCCTGTTTCGCAATTCCCATAATAGCAGAGGTTGGGGTTCGCAATTCCCACATCTGAGACCTGCAACTTTTATACTTAGATGAATTTTTAACCCATTTTCATATCCTCTCAAAACGTAAACACACTTAGGTGATTTTTCAAAGGTTTCTTCTTCTCCAAATCAATTGTAAGTCGTTTTTAACTAATTTTCTTCAATCCTTAACACCTTTTAACATGATTTCAACTTCAAATCAATGATTTTTATGGGAAAAATTGGGTGTTTAGGGTAGAACCTAAGTTTTAAAAAATTGGGGATTTGGACCTCGATTTGAGGTCCGATTTCGAAACAAATTATATATTTCCAAACACCCAATTTTCCCCATGAAATCATTGATTTGAAGTTCGAGGCCTTTATAATTCTCTTGATATTCTGTTTTATCTGTTATTCCCTGAAGCATGCTTTCCCACTCCCATTTTTACTTGTTTATTTATGCTTTACTTTTCGCTGTATATTATATAACTGCACAGGTTTATTTGGTAGTTTGGTCCTAGCCTCGTCACTACTTCGCCGAGGTTAGGCTAGGCACTTACCAGCACATGGGGTCGGTTGTGCTGATACTACACTCTGCACTCTTTTGTGCAGATCCCAGTGCTGTAGACTTCGGACAGTAGATTGGGTGGCTACCTTCAGTCCACGCGGAGATCCAAGGTAGACCTGCAGGTGTCCGTAGGCCCTGGCGTCTCCTCTATCTTTTATTTCCTGTTTCATCTTTTGCTTCAGAAACAGCGTGTCCTTTTATTTTCAGACCCTGTATTTAGCAGTCTTAGACCGTCTGTGGTACTGTGACACCAGGTTTTGGGTGATTAAATCTTAAGTAGCTGTAATAGATGCAGATTTCAGATATTTTATTATTTTCTTCCGCTTAATTTGAATTTCCGCTGTTTACACGTTATCGTTTTATGTTTGTTAAAAAGAAAAAATTGGATAATGAAGTAATTAGTTTTAAAGGATTGGCTTGCCTATCTCACATTAGTAGGCGCCATCACGACTCCCGAGGGTGAAAAATCCGGGTCGTGACAACGCAAAAGTCAATACGCATACGAAAAGCTTATATACAGTGAGATCTCTCTATAACAACATCCATATATAACAACCATTCACTATAAAAGCCAAGTTTTATCGGAACCGATCTTTGGTGTTATGTTATAATATATGTCCTCTGTAACAGCACTTCACTATAGCAGCCAAAAAATATCGGAACAAATATTGCTGTTATAGAGAGACTTGATTGTACTCATACCTCTCTAATTTTGGAATTTTAAAGAGAAAAATAATTTTTTTTAAACATTCCTCCATTTAAACATCAAAAGCTTAAGTAAATGGTATACAAAACTCAGTATAAAACCAACTTATTACTAACTAATACAAACAACCACTAGAATGTAAGTATTGGCTGTTAACAAACTGTGATGATCCATAAGGTCATCTTTTGTTTTAGAAGTCAAATCTGTATATCGAGGCCTTAAAACCCTCCTTTTGTCTCACCTCGATTTGCGTGCACAGTGCGGGCACGTTTCCAGAAAGCTTTTATGTGAAATTTAAGAGAAATATTGAATTTAGCCTGTAAAATTGATTAAAGTTCACTTAGGTCAATATTTTTGGTAAACGGACCCGGACCCGGACCCGTGATTTGACGGTTCCGTAGTAAAATATAGGACTTGGGCGTATGTCTGGAATCAAATTTCGAGGTCCCTAGCCCGAGAATTTTTTTTTAAAGAAAATTATTTGCTGAAAAATATAAAGACTTTTGGAAATGAAATGGCGTGTGTTTTGATAGTATCGGGCCCGTATTTTGATTCCGGAACCCGGTATAGATTTAAAATAATAATTAAGTCGAACTGTGATTTGGTAAGAATTGGAGTTGATTTGGTATAAATCGGATCTTTAGTTGAGAAAATAGAAATTTCAATGTTCTTGAATAATTTCATGAATTTGCGGTTAAATTCGAAATTTTTGATGTTATTTTGATGATTTGATCGCACGAGCAAGTCTGTATGATATTTTTAGGCTTGTGTGCATGTTTGGTTTGGAGCCCCGAAGGCTCGGGTGAGTTTTGGATAGGCCACGGAGTGAATTTGGACTTAGAAGATTTCTGTTGCAGCTGGTGTTTTTATTGCAGGCTCGGATCTCGCAATTGCGAGGTCAGGTATCGCAATTGCGAGCCTAACAGGACTGGAAATTGCGAGCACTTCATCGCAATTGCGAAGAAGTCAGGCCAGCACTTGATTGCATTTGCGATCCCCCCTTCGCAATTGCGAAGTCATTAGGGAGGGCCAGTTATCGCAATTGTGACAAATTGCTCGCAATTGCGAGGGAAGCAGACAATGCAACAAGTTCGCAAATGTGAAGCCTGTTTTGCATTTGCGAGCTTCACAATCTATCGTAATTGCGACGTCTGCGACTTGTTAAGTGGGATTTTGGACGGGATTTTTCACCATTTTACAACTTTCTCAAACCATAAACATCCTTAAGCGATTTTTCAAAGGCTCAAACTTCTCCAAATCATAAGTAAGTGATTTCTAACTCATCTTTTCCAATCTAATCCATCTTTTTACATAATTTCACTTCAAAATCTAGGGTTGTTCATGGGAAATTGGGTGTTTTTGGGTAGAAATTAGAATTTTCAAATTCTGGGGATTTGGACCTCAATTTGAGGTCCGATTTCAAAACTAATTGCATATTTGATTTCGTGGTGAATGGGTGATCGTGTTTTGTTCCGAACTTTGGATTTTGACCAAGCGGGCCCGGAGTCGATTTTTGACTTTTTGGGGAAAACATTGGGAAATCTATTTTCATGCATTAGAATTCGTTTATTTAGCATTTATTGATGTTATTAAGTAAATTATGACTAGATACAAGCGGAATGGAAGTGGAACCGAGAGGTAAAGCGGTAATTGAGGCTTGATTTTTGTCCGTGGAATTGAGGTAAATGTTTGGTCTAACCTTAGCTTGAGGGAATAGGAGTTGTGGTCTAAATTGCTACGTGTTAGTGTTGTGTACGACGTATAGGCATGGTGACGAGTATCTATATGTTGGTGTCAAGCATGCCCGTGAGTCTTATAGCATGATTGTTGTGACTCAATTGTGTATTGTCCATGCTTAGGTTGATGATTATTAATGTTGAACATGATTCATGATAATTTCTTTGGTGATTGACCATTGTTGAGTGTTGGCTCAAGTTGAGATTCATTTTGTAACGTAACTGTTGAAACGAGATTGGTTATAGTTGATTGCCTTGCCGGGAAGTGATTGTTTATATTGTTGATTCCCTTGCTGGGACGTATTATTTTTATTGTTTGGGTGAGGAAGAGTGTAAAGCACGAAGGGTGATGTCGTGCATGATATTGTGAGTGAGTGTTAATGCACGAAGAGTGATACTATGCCATGATTTGAGTGTTAATGCACGAAGGGTGACGCCGTATCGATATTTTGAGAGTTAATGCGCGAAGGGTGATGTCGTGCCATGATTATGAGAGGTAATGCACGAAGGGTGATGCCGTGCCATTTTTGTTGATTCATATGGTGAGAAGGAGAGTAAAAGCACGAAGGGTGATGCCGTGCATGTGTTACTGTTTCATTATTCTTGTTGATACAAATATGATGTTCATTATGCTTCACTATTGGTTTATTGTTAGAATTTGATATCCCCCGCAGCATGTCCCATTCCCATCTTTATCTGTTGTGTCCTGTTGTTACTGTTTTGTTCGTATATGATTTAATTACTGTCACGACCCCAAATCCACTAAGGGTCGTGGCGGCGCCGGACACCTCTGTCAGGCCAGCCAACTAGATTATCAATTAATTCCTCTTTCAATACTTTTGAAAATCTAAGGTTTTTCCTTCCATTTTCATAAATAAAAGTTCACTACTTGAATTCAAATTTAAGTAATAACAATTAGTACAAATCCGTTGAAACCCATCCCAGAAACCCGGTGTCACAAGTACATGAGCAACTATCGATAAGGAAAGTAAAATACAACATCTGTCCGAAATACAGTGGACAGGGAATAAATAATAAAATGCTGAAAGGAACTACACTGGCTGCGGGTCGTCTCGAACAATGCAGCTCACCTAGTCCCAGAGTCGTCCGTGCTGCTACGCCCAATAGGCTGCTAGAGGTATATATACCTGTGCAACAAAAATGCACAGAAGTGTAGTATGAGTACGTAATCAACGTGTACTCAGTGAGTATCCCGCCTAATCCTGAAGGGGTAGAGACGAGATGGACAACTCCGACACTCACTAGAGGTCAATTAGCAATATTCTATAAGTGCGAGGAAAATCATGGGTTTGTATAAAGTTCTGATTGTGAAGCCAGAAAAACAGGTAAACACCTTCAACAATAAATCCAGGGCTTCTAAAGTTTGTTCTTTATTATCTTATCAGTTTATATCAAGCCACGTAGGGCCAATTCCACATTTACAATTTTCAAGTAACAGATAAACACGCGCAAATCATGCCGAGGTCGACGGCCCGCTCCAACAGGAATGTAAATTGTGCACTGCCGAGGGTCGAGCGGCACGAACCATAGATGCATCTATTCTCACCGAGGCGTTCGGCCCGTTCCATAAATAGACACATATCCTGCTCGCGAATCATCCATGCGACGCAGGCACACATAAAATACATGCTCAATCAGTCAAATAAGAACTTATCGGGGAATATTTATTCAAATAAAACCAATTCTCCTTTAACAATTTAAGAAATGAAGTTTAATCCTTTTAGAAATTTACTTACTAATTCGATGTGAGTTAAACAATTCGAGCTACCAATGGGTTCACAATGAATCCACGTGCAACATGCTTTTGGGTCCTAACTACCCGGACAATAGCATAATATTAGCTACGCACGGACTCTCGTCACCTCGTGCGTACGTAGCCCCCACAAATAGGAGCACATAATCAATTACTTCACCTATGGGGTAAATTCCCCCTCACAAGATTAGAAAGGAGACTCACCTCGCTCCGAAGACTCAAAACCGGCATTCTACATTCTTCCGAGGGCTCCAATTGATGCACCACGCTCCAAGACTAGCCAATGGTTACGCAAATCTATTAATATAAGCTCAAATATTCATTACAACTAATTTATAGCAATTCCTAACCCCGATTGGAAAGTTGACCAAAACGCCCTCGGGACCACGTGCCCGGAATCCAAAACTTTTCGAAGATAAAGTTTACCCATAACCTTAGGAACTCGAATATATAATTTTCTCTTAATTCCATACTTAAAATCGTAATCAAAATCCAAGATTTCTAATTTCCTAGGTTTTCAACCAAAACCCCAAATTTACACTAATCTTCATACTTAAATCCATACATAATTGATATATTTAACACAAAAGTGATGGGGATAACTTACCTTGACATTGACGACGAAAATCCCCTCCTTGAAGCTCTCCAAAATCGCCCCAAGCCATGAGAAATATGAGAGAAATGGCCAATCCCCGACTTTAAATTAACCTTCTGCCTCCAGGGATTTTCGCTTATGCGGAAATAATCCCGCTTCCGCGGTCCCGCTTTTGCGGAAAATATTCCGCTTCTGCGGTCCCTAGGCTCAAGCCCATTTTCGCTTCTGCGATGAGCCAACCGCTTCTGCGGTTTCGCATCAGCAGATCAAGGGCCGCTTCTGCGGTCTTGGCTGCCCTCGCCCTCGTCCGCTTCTGCGGCTTCTTCTTCGCTTCTACGGGGCAGCTTCTACGGTCCCATTTCCGCAGAAGCGGAAATACCAGATACCAGCTGCCTCGGCACTTCTTCAAACTCCGTATTCGATCCGTTAGCCACCCGGAATCCACCCGAGGCCCCCGGGACCCCAACCAATCATACCAACCAGTCCCAAAACAGATTATGGACTTGCTCGAGGCCTCAAATCATAACAAACAACGCTAAAACCATGAATTACACCCCGATTCAAGCTTTATGAACTTTGAACTTTCCAACTTCTATTTCCGATGTTTAAACATATCAAATCACGTTCGATTGACCTCAAATTTTGCACACTAATCATATTCGACATTACGGACCTACTCCAACTTTCGAAATTGGATTCCGACCCCGATATCAAAAAGTCAACCTCCGGTCAAACTTCCCAAAAACCTTCAAATTTCTATCTTTAGCCAAATGGCTTCAAAATGACCTACGGACCTCCGAATTTACTTCCGATCGCGCTCCCAACTCCAGAATCACCATACGAGCTATTCCCAGACTTGGAATCCCAAACGGACATCGATAACACTGAAATGCACTTCAAGCCAAACTTAAGAAATTCCTTCTAAAATGCTAACTTCCACATTAGGCGCCAAAATGCTCCCGGGTTATCCAAAACCCGATCCGGGCATACGCCCTAGTCCGAAATCATCATACGAACCTGCTGGAACCTTTAGATCCCGATTCCGAGGTCGTTTACTCAAAATTCCAATCCTAGTTCATTCTTTCAACTTTAAGCTTCCGAAATGAGGATTCTCTTCCCAAATCAACTCCGAACTTCCCGAAATTCAATTCCAACCACGCGTACAAGTCATAATACCAGAAATGAAGTTGTTCATGGCCTTCGACTGCTGAACGGAGCGCTAGCACGCGAAACGACCGGTCGGGTCGTTACAATTACATAGGTTTATATGGTTGTCGTGTCCTAGCCTCGTCACTACTTCGCCTACGTTAGGCTCGACACTTACTAGTACATAGGGTCGGTTGTACTGATACTGCACTCTGCACTCTTTTGTGCAGATTTTGGTGGCAGACCCGGTGCGTAGCTGGGGTAGCTGTCTTCAGTCCAGGGTGACCAAGGTAGATCTGCTAGCGTCCGCAGAGCCTGAAGTCCCCTTCCCTATTTAGCTTTTCGCTGTCTCTTTTCATTTCGAGAACAATTGTACTTTTCTTTCTAAGCCAGTGTTTGTAGAGATTCGTAGATGTTCGTGAAATTGTGACACCAGATTCGTGGGTAGACATGTTTTGGAGTATTTGAATTGTTATAACTTTTCCGTCTAGTGGGCCTTATGGAGAGCGTCACTCAGGCAGGAATATTTCCTGTAGCACCAGCTGTCTCTCAGGCTGGTGGAGGAGCCTAGGCTCTTGCTACTCGCACTCCGGAGCAGATGGCTCCCCAGTTTCAGACTCCAACAGCTCAGCTAGTTGGGGTAGTTCAGTCGGGTGTTGTAGCATAGACCGGTGATGGAGCAGCTATGATTGCTGATGCCTTGTGGAGATTGGACAGGTTCACCAAGCTTTTTACTACCACATCTGGAGGTACATCTTCAGAGGATCCCAGGACTATTTGGACATTTGTCATGAGGTTCTACGGAACATGGGGATAGTGGAGACCAATGGGGTTGACTTTGCTGCTTTTTGTCTGTAAGGTTCCGCCAAGACTTGGTGGAGGGATTATGTTTGGCTAGACCAGCTGGGTCACCGGCGTTGACTTGGGATCAGTCCTCTCGGCTATTTCCGGAGAATTTTCTTCCTATCACTCAGAGGGAGGACTATTGGAGGTAGTTTGAGCGTCTCCAGCAGGGTTCTATGACCGTCACTCAGCATGAGACCAGATTTATTGACTTGGCATGTCATGCTCTTCTTATACATCCCACCGAGAGAGAGAGAGAGAGAGAGAGAGAGAGAGAGAGAGGAGGAGGAGGAGGTTCATTGAGGGACTCGCTTAGCCTATTCGATTACAAAGGGCTAAGGAGACAGGGAGCGAGATTTCTTTTCAAGATGCGGCCAATGGGGCCAGGAGAGTTGAGATGGTTCTTGCTCAGGGGAGCGGTCAGGGGTCTGACAAGAGGCCTCGTCATTCTGGCAGGTTCAATGGTGCCTCGTTTGGAGGCAGGGATTCTTTTGGTAAGGCCATCTCCCAAGCCGTTTCATTCAGCACTACAGGCCTCTCACGGTGCTCCAGGTGGCCGTGGTTCTCATATGCAGTATTCAGATCAGCTACCTTACAGTGCATCGCCATCTCCTATCAGTGCACCGCCACTCTAGAGTTTTCAGGGTGGTCACTCAGGTTGTCAGGGCCAGTTTCAGGGTTAGCAGTCCCAGCAGCCGAGGAGTTGTTATACATGTGGCGATCTGAGGCACATTGCTAAATTTTTCCCTCGAGCCTCGAGCAGTACTTATCATCAGGGTTCTCGTGCTATGGTTCAGGCACCGGGTGTTCCACCGCCCGCTCGGCCAGCTAGAGGTAGGGGTCAGGCAATTAGAGGTGGAGGTAGAGGTATTAGAGGTGGAGGTCAGGCCGCTAGAGGTGGAGGCCAGCCAGCAAGAGGCCGTCCTAGGGATGTAGTTCAGAGTGGTGTGGCCTAGCCCCGATGTTATGCTATTCCAGCCAGGCTTGAAGCTGAGGCCTTCGATGCAGTTATCACAGGTACGATCTCAGTTTGTAGTAGAGATGCTTCAGTTCTATTTGATCCAGGGTCTACATACTCCTATGTGTCATCTTATTTTGCCCCATATCTGGTTATGCCTCGTGATTCTCTGAGTGCTCCCGTGTATGTGTCCACGCCAGTAGGGGATTTTATTGTTGTAGACCGTGTCTATCATTCGTGCATGGTTGTTATTGGGAGTCTTGAGACTAGTGTAGACCTCCTACTCCTCGATATGGTTGATTTTGATGTTATTCTAGGGATGGATTGGTTATCACCCTATCATGTTATATTGGATTGTCATGCCAAGACCGTGACCTTAGCCTTGCCGGGTTTACCTCATTTAGAGTGGAGAGGGACTCTCAGTCATTCTGTCAGTAGGGTTTTTTCTTATATAAAGGCTCGGTGTATGGTGGAAAAAGGGTGTTTAGCTTATTTGGCGTATGTTCGTGACTCTAGTGTTGAGGTTCCTTCTATGGATTCCATGCCAGTTGTTCGGGAGTTTCTAGAGGTTTTTCCTGCAGACCTGCTGGGGATGCCACCCGACAGGGATATCGACTTTTGCATTGATTTGGCTCCGGGCACTCAGCCCATTTCTATTCCGCCATATCGTATGGCCCTACCAGAGTTGAAAGAATTGAAGAACAGTTGTAGGACTTGCTTGATAAGGGCTTTATTAGACCTAGTGTCTCGCTTGGGGTGCGCCGGTGTTGTTTGTTAAGAAGAAGGATGGGTCGATGAGGATGTGTAGTATAGATTATCGGCAGTTGAACAATGTCACAATCAAGAACAAGTATCCATTGCCGAGGATTGATGATTTGTTTGATCAGCTTCAGGATGCCAAAGTGTTTTCGAAGATTGATCTGAGATCTGGCTACCATCAGTTGTGGATTAGGGTATCCGATGTCCCTAAAATAGCTTTCCGCACTCGGTACGGGCATTATGAGTTCTTAGTGATGTCATTCGGGTTGACAAATGCCCCAGCAGCTTTCATGGATTTGGTGAACCGAGTGTTCAAGCCTTACCTGGATTCCTTTGTGATTGTCTTCATTGATGATATTTTGATCTACTCCCGCAGCCGAGAGGAGCATGAGCAGTATCTTCGAGTTGTTCTTCAGACTTCGAGAGACAGTCATTTGTACGCCAAGTTTTCGAAGTGTGAGTTTTGGTTGAGTTCAGTCGCATTCTTGGGTCACGTTGTATCAGTAGAGGGTATTCAGGTAGATCCGAAGAAGATAGAGGCAGTCAAGGACTGGCCTAGACCCACATCAGCTACAGAGATCCGGAGTTTCTTAGGTTTGGCGGGCTATCACCGTCGGTTTGTGGAGGGGTTTTTATCTATAGCAGCCCTAATGACCAGGTTGACCTAGAAGGGTGCCCAGTTCAGGTGGTCGGACGAGTGTGAGGCGAGCTTTCAGAGGCTCAAGGCAGCTTTGACTACGGCGTCAGTGTTGGTTTTGCCCACAAGTTCAGGGCCATATACAGTATATTGTGACGCATCTCGTATTGGACTTAGTGTGGTTTTGATGTAGAATGGCAAGGTTATAGCATATGCTTCGCGGTAGTTGAAGATTCACGAGAAGAATTATCCAGTTCATGATTTGGAGTTAGCATCCATTTTTCACGCGCTAAAGATTTGGAGGCATTATTTATATGGCGTGTCATGTGAGGTGTCTACAATATTTGTTCAAGCAAAAAGAGCTAAATTTAAGGCAGAGAAGGTGGTTGGAACTATTGAAAGGCTATGATATCACCATCTTTTATCATCCGGGGAAGGTCAATGTTCTGGCCGATGTTTTGAGTAGGAAGTCAGTCAGTATGGGTAGTCTTGCGTATATTCCGGTCGGTGAGAGACCGCTTGCTCTGGATGTTCAGGCTTTAGCCAATCAGTTCGTGAGGTTTCATGTTTCTGAGCCTAGCCGTGTTCTAGCTTGCACAGTCGCTCGGTCTTCATTATTTGAGCGTATCAGGGATCGACGGTATGTTGGTCCTCATTTGCTTGTCCTTAGGGACACAATGCGGCACGGTGGTGCCAATTAGGTTACAATTGGTGATTATGGAGTTTTGAGGATGCAAGGTCGAGTTTGTGTACCTAATATGGATGGACTTCGAGAGTTGGTTCTAGAGGAGGCTCATAGTTCTCGGTACTCTATTCATCCGGGCGCCGCTAAGATGTATCAGGATTTGCGGCAGCATTATTGGTGGAGGAGGATGAAGAAAGATATTGTTGCCTATGTAGCTCGGTGTTTGAATTGTCAGAAGGTAAAGTAAGAGCATCAGAGACCCGATGGTTTGTTTTAGAAGATTGAGATTCCTGAGTGGAAGTGGGAGCGTATCACTATGGATTTCGTTGTTGGACTCCACCGGACTCAGAGGAAGTTCGATGCGGTATGGGTTATTGTTGATAGGCTGACCGAGTCAGCGCATTTTATTTCTATGGCAGTCTCCTATTCTTCTGAGAGTTTAACTGAGATCTATATCTGGGAGATTGTTCGCCTTCATGGTATGCCCGTGTCTATTATTTCTGACCGAGGTACACAGTTTACCTCACTTTTTGGAAGGCAGTTCATCGTGAGTTGGGTACTCGGGTCGCGTTGAGCACAGTATTTCATCCTCAGACGGACGGACAGTCCGAGCATACTATTCATATTTTGGAGGATATGCTCCGAGCATGTGTTATTGACTTTGGAGGTGCGTGGAATCAGTTCTTGCCATTAGTGGAGTTTGCCTACAGCAACAACTACCAGTCGAGCATCGAGATGGCTCCCTACGAGGCATTATATGGTAGACGGTGTCGATCGCAAATTGGGTGGTTTGAGCTGGGAGAGGCTCGGTTGTTGGGTACGGATTGGGTACGTATAAAACCAACTTATTACTAACTAATACAAACAACCACTAGAATGTAAGTATTGGCGGTTAACAAACTGTGATGATCCAAAAGGTCATCTTTTGTTTTAGAAGTCAAATCTGTATATCGAGGCCTTAAAACCCTCCTTTTGTCTCACCTCGATTTGCGTGCGCAGTCCGGGCACGTTTCCAGAAAGCTTTTATGTGAAATTTAAGAGAAATATTGAATTTAGCCTGTAAAATTGATTAAAGTTCACTTAGGTCAATATTTTTGGTAAACGGACCCGGACCCGTGATTTGACGGTTCCGTAGTAAAATATGAGACTTGGGCGTATGTCCGGAATCAAATTTCGAGGTCCCTAGCCCGAGAAATTTTTTTAAAAAAAAATTATTTGCTGAAAAATATAAAGACTTTTGGAAATGAAATGGCATGTGTTTTGATGGTATCGGGCCCGTGTTTTGGTTCCGGAGCCCGGTATAGGTTTAAAATAATAATTAAGTCGAACTGTGAAATTTGGTAAGAATTGGAGTTGATTTGGTATAAATCGGATCTTTAGTTGAGAAAATGGAAATTTCAATGTTCTTGAATAATTTCATGAATTTGCGGTTAAATTCGTAATTGCTGATGTTATTTTGATGATTTGATCGCACGAGCAAGTCTGTATGATATTTTTAGGCTTGCGTGCTTGTTTAGTTTGGAGCCCCGAAGGCTCGGGTGAGTTTTGGATAGGCCACGGAGTGAATTTGGACTTAGAAGATTTCTGTTGCAGCTGGTGTTTTTATTGCAGGCTCGGATCTCGCAATTGCGAGCCTAACAGGACTGGAAATTGCGAGGACTTCATCGCAATTGCGAAGAATTCAGGCCAGCACTTGATCGCATTTGCGATCCCCCCTTCGCAATTGCGAAGTCATTAGGGAGGGCCAGTTATCGCAATTGTGACAAATTGCTCGCAATTGCGAGAGGAGCAGACAATGCAACAGGTTCGCAAATGTGAAGCCTGTTTTGCATTTGCGAGCTTCACAATCTACCGTAATTGCAACGTCTGCGACTTGTTAAGTGGGATTTTGGACGGGATTTTTCATCATTTTACAACTTTCTCAAACCCTAAACATCCTTAGGCGATTTTTCAAAGGCTCAAACTTCTCCAAATCATAAATAAGTGATTTCTAACTCATCTTTTTCAATCTAATCCATCTTTTTACATAAATTCACTTCAAAATCTAGGGTTGTTCATGGGAAATTGGGTGTTTTTGGGTAGAAATTAGGATTTTCAAATTTTGGGGATTTGGACCTCAATTTGAGGTCCGATTTCAAAACTAATTGCATATTTGATTTTGTGGGTGAATGGGTGATCGTGTTTTGTTCCGAACTTCGGATTTTGACCAAGCGGGCCCGGAGTCGATTTTTGACTTTTTGGGGAAAACATTGGAAAATCTATTTTCATGCATTAGAATTGGTTTATTTAGCATTTATTGATGTTATTAAGCAAATTATGACTAGATACAAGCGGAATGGAAGTGGAACCGAGAGGTAAAGCAGTAATTGAGGCTTGATTTTTGTCCGTGGAATTGAGGTAAATGTTTGGTCTAACCTTAACTTGAGGGAATAGAAGTTGTGGTCTAAATTGCTACGTGTTAGTGTTGTGTACGAGGTATATGCATGGTGACGAGTATCTATATGTTGGTGTCAAGCATGCCCGTGAGTCTTATAACATGATTGTTGTGACTCAATTGTGTATTGTCCATGCTTAGGTTGATGATTATTAATGTTGAACATGATTCATGATAATTTCTTTGGTGATTGACCATTGTTGAGTATTGGCTCAAGTTGAGATTCATTTTGTAACGTAACTGTTGAAACGAGATTGGTAATAGCTGATTGCCTTGCCGGGATGTGATTGTTTATATTGTTGATTCCCTAGCCGGGACGTATTGTTTTTATTGTTTGGGTGAGGAAGAGTGTAAAGCACGAAGGGTGATGTCGTGCATGATATTGTGAGTGAGTGTTAATGCACGAAGGGTGATGCCGTGCCATGATTTGAGTGTTAATGCACGAAGGGTGATGCCGTGCCGATATTTTGACAGTTAATGCACGAAGGGTGATACCGTGCCATGATTATGAGAGGTAATGCATGAAGGGTGATGCCGTGCCATTTCTATTGATTCATATGGTGAGAACGAGAGTAAAAGCACGAAGGGTGATGTCGTGCATGTGTTACTGTTTCATTATTCTTGTTGATGCAAATATGATGTTCATTATGCTTCACTATTGGTTTATTGTTAGAATTTGATATCCCCCGGAGCATGTCCCCTTCCCATCTTTATCTGTTATTTCCTGTTGTTACTGTTGTGTTCGTATATGATTTAACTGCACAGGTTTATATGGTTGTCGTGTCCTAGCCTGGTCACTACTTCGCCGATGTTAGACTCTACACTTACCAGTACATAGGGCCGGTTGTACTGATACTGCACTCTGCACTCTTTTGTGCAGATTTCAGTGACGGACCCGGTGTGTAGCTGAGGTAGCTACCTTCAGTCCAGGGTGACCAAGGTAGATCTGCTGGCGTCCGCAGAGCCTGAAGTCCCCTTCCTTGTTTAGCTTTCCGCTGTCTCTTTTCATTTCGAGAACAGTTGTACTTTTCTTTCTAAGCCAGTGTTTGTAGAGATTCGTAGATGTTCGTGAAATTGTGACACCAGATTCGTGGGTAGACATGTTTTGGAGTATTTGAATTGTTATAACTCTTCCGCACTTATTATCTGCTTAACTTAAGTTATTAATTATATCTGTTTGGGTTAATTGTTAATGTGTTAAAATCATGGTACTCGGCTTGCCTAGCTTTCATGAGTAGGCTCTATCACAACTCCCGAGGGTGAAAAATCCGGATCGTCACAAACGTGCTAAATAAAGAATAAATGAAAAAGGTTAAAGACTTGATGGTACATACTCCTAGTATCATCCCTATGTTAATTGTTATACCATCATTTTTACACCATCATTTCTGTTATACTCAATGGTCAAGATAGTAGTAGATCAATCATTATTATAAAAGTTATTAGACATCAATGGTATCAGAGTGCGCTTCTTCACGAGGGTGGTTGAAGTACAATGAAATGCCTTAAAGTTGAATATGATTCGCAAAAATAATTATAGCATGCTAGAAACAAAAAGTTGAGGTGGTTAGACATATACACCAAAATACTCCCAGCATATGAGCCTATGGTTCCATTTTTGTTGTTGCTAGAATAACCAGATGAGGAAAAGTAATAGGAATAATTGGTACACAGTTCTTTATTAGTCTAGTTCCAACCACCTCGAGTTCGAGCACTGGGTATGGAAAAAATTTTGGTAGGGAGCGCTACCCTTCCGAATGGCGCCCTACTCGGCACGAATCCGAATATAGTCGGACTCCAATGCCTGTACCAGATACCGGGTGGGAAACCAAAAAACAATAGTTCCAACCACCATATCCTCCAACTTTAATCTTAGTGTAGCGCAAATTCGGATTAATTGTAATTCAAGTGTGACTATCGATGAAAATCTAAAAAAAGAAAAAACTACAAAATAGGCACACAAAAAAAGAAAAAAGAAGGAAAGAAAAACATGGAATGAAAGGAGTAATAAATTATTTTGAAATTTAAAAGGATATATGTTCATCAAACAATAAATTCATTTGACTTTTAAGGAAAACATCATTTAAACATGATAAAAAATTAGAGAAAACATAATTGCAGTATAGCAATAACGGTCAATATGGGCTTTCGAACACTTAATTGTATAGTGGATTCTTTTAGACGAGAGACCCACCATTTTTGACTTTTTCAACCATTAATTAATTAAATGAATAGAAAGAATCTATAAACAAATTTTCATTTCTAATATTAATATATTACTCAACAATAACAACAACAACAACCGAGTATATTCCCACAAGTAGGGTTAGAAAAGAATAGAATGTACGCAACCTTATACTATCCTGAAAGGGCAAAGAAACTGTTTAAGGTAGACGATCAGCTAGTATATTACTCTCATGGTTAGGAAAAGTCAGAAGTCAGGATTGACACCCTAGCCTAAACCTATTAGTCTTGCTAGCTTAACGTCCTGGGAGTTCAATGATTCTCGGGCGGGGTCCGCAGAGAAAATGCAACACGATAGAAGAGTTCGCTCTGCCGCATAAGATCCTCAAATCAACCATGACTATCATCTGCGGTCCATTTTCGTTCTCTTCCCTGCCCGTTTTGCCGTTTTCCCTCAAGAAACTGTAACCTTAGGATATTTTTATACCATAATTAATATTTAAGGGGTAAATTTAGACATCTTTTGTCAAAGAATTTGAACATGCGTAATCCTGTACATTTTAAGCCAAAACTCCCTTAATGATAATCAAGATAATTTGCTTATGACAAAAATATGAATGAAACAAAAGGGTAACAAATAGTAACATGAGCAATCTCGAATAAACAATAACAAATTTATTTTGACTTTTCATTTTAGATTTATTTTTGAAGCTTAAATTAGTGTCACATAATTTCAAAGAAAAAATTATGAATTTCGATATTTATTTTTTATTTATATTTTTATTTAACAAAGAGGAAATATTTATGTGAGTAACAAAGCCAGTAAAATTCAAACTCATAACATTACAATTCAATTCATGCCTAGATTTTTTTTTTTGGTTTCCATTCGGTATTCGTATCTGCATTGAGGCTCCGTATAAAAAAAAAATATTAGTCACTTTGATTATTCTCTTTTCATCTTATATTGATGTTGTCTCCGCTTCTTTTTCATCTTTCTTTGAGCCAATGGTCGATCAGAAATAACCTCTCTACTTTCCTGGATCCCACTTATGAGATTATATTGTGTTTGTTATTGTTATTATTTTATTATTCTCTTCCTTTTGTGTCATGGTACCCTTTTATTTTTCGGACTAAAATTAACATACAGTATCACAAGAATTGCTAAAGAAAAATAATATTTGTCTTTTAATCATAGTAATAAATTAACTAAAGATTTAATATTAAGGCTGTGGTGGATAGATAAGATTCCTTTAACCAAACTCGAATACGAACTTGAGAATATTCATCTCACGGAGCGCGCGAACCTAAATTAATACGCGCGATATGTGGGTACTTGACACCGGATACCATTACGGTAACCCCCACCACCCCCCCAACCCTAGCCCCAGCCCCAGCCCCTCTTTTTTTTCTCCACCGCCACCATAATGGTAACCCCCCACCTCCCACTCCCCGCCCCCCACCTACCCCACACCCCTCTTTTTTTGTTTTCACCGCCCCATTTGAGATCCCCTTAAGTCATGCAACAAAACCGGGTCCATATGAAAAGTATCATGTAAGTTTGTTTTATAGCACGTACCAAAACGTACTTTGATTTTTCATGTGTGAAACGAAACAGAAACCTATTAGGAATACATACAAAATATATATGGAATAATAATTATAGTCATAAATGGATTTTGATTTTTCTCCTCTCTCATTCAAATATATTCAATGTCTCAAGCAGAAATTAGTGAGGAGGAAATAGAGTCCGTATCAAAGATTTTATAGCAAAAATATCACCACTGTCATGGTTCTTGGATCTGATTTTCTGAAAAGGGTATGTTTATTTTTTGAATTTAAGAAAATGGGGTCTCTCTTTTATTTATATATGGATTAATGATTGGTATTTCCTTAGTTTTAAGCCTTTTGAGTTTTCCTTTTTCCCTTTGTTGTATATTTTATTCTTAGCTTTGTTATATTATTATCATTATTATTAAATTTGATTTTTAATTTGGATTTGGATGTGTGGGGCATTTTGCAGGCTTAAGAAAGAAGGTGGGGTGTTTGATTTTGTAGCTGAAGAGGGTTTTTTTCCTGCTATTTAAACTTTAAAGTAAGTGTCTTTTTCTATTTGATTTGAATGAATAGTGTGAAAAGGGCATTAGAAGGGGAACCTTGGAGAAACACTAAAGTTGTCTCTGCGTGACCTAAGTCACGGGTTCGAGCGGTGGAATCAGCCACTGGCGTTTGCACCGGAGTAGGCTGTCTACATCACACCACTTTGGCTATGGCCTTTCCTCGGACCCTGCAGGCTGCCCTTTTTAGTGTGGAAGGGGCATTAGTTGCAAGTTGATTTTGATTCTTGTAAGTAGATAAAGATTTGGATTAATTTTGCTTTAACTTGATCTTGAAGGAGGTGTTTTGAAGGGTTATATCGTGGCTTTGATTGATCATTAATGGTGTGTCTGCACATAGGCTGAGTTGATTCTTGATTGATGGGTTTGAAGAAATTGTCTGTGGAAAACTTAGCAAAATTGATAGGACGATTCGAGGAAATTATTGAATTGGAACCGCCTCCTGAATTGAAGAAACAAAAGGAGAATATATTTTATGCTAGTTATCAGGTTTTTTAGCCTGATTTGAAAAAGAAAAAAAATGGATGAGGAAATTAATTCTTGGATTAGGAGAACAAAATTTTCTCATACCATTTGTCATAGGTTGGATGCAACAAGATTGTCTTCTATTCCTATCACTTTCCAGCCTAGGAGTATTGCAAGTGCCAAAACTAGACCTGAAACAGCTTCTGTAAATTCAGGAACTGGTCCAATTGTTAAGCAAATTAAGCAAAACCCGAGCACGAATAAGCAAAGAGCATTATCCCCTCTTCCGAAGACAAAACTTTCCGATACGTTTAAGGAAGCGCGATCTAGTCAGAGGAGGTTTTCGACTCCACATCCTCAGAGGAAGGAACATGAGAAGGGAATTGTGAGTAAGTTTTTCCTCAAAGACTCCCACGATAAGAAAGCACCTAGTTCCGGATCTATTGGTTCAAAGTCGTCGATGAAGTTCAATGACAAATCAAAGAGCCGGAACCGGAAAGATTCAGCATGGACAAAGTACTTTGATCATAGTGGGCGTAGGGTTACCTCCGTAGAAACAGCTGATGAGTATACTGTTGATCTTTCTAAGCTATTTCTTGGACTAAGATTTGCTCATGGTGCGCATAGTCAGCTTTACCATGGAATATACAGGGATGAACCTGTTGCGGTGAAAATGATAAGACTACCTGATGATGACGAAAATGGAGATTTGGCAACTCGGTTGGAGAATCAGTTTAGCAGAGAAGTTACTCTCTTGTCTCAACTCCACCATCAAAATGTTGTGAAGGTAGAAAATCGATTTCCTTGTTTGATGCATTCAATTTGAGCATATGGCACTTTGCAGTTATTCATTGCTTACTGTATTTAATGGTCTTGCTTAAGCATTTTAATGGAAGTTCTTCCACGGCCACATTTGTCATTTTGCCGGCTATTTCTATACTGTGTTTTTTTTAAAATCGCTGAAAGCCGTTTTTTAATATTTTAAATTGGTAAAACACAAGTTTGTGTACTTGTTTTCGTTTTCAATATCATCTATGGTCTGGTCTTTAATTACCTGTTAATGCAGTTTGTAGGTGCATGCAGAAAGCCACCGGTTTTTTGTGTTGTGACTGAGTATTTATGTGAGGGTTCTTTGAGAGCATACCTTCACAAGCTTGAGCATAAGTCCCTAACCTTACAAAAATTGATTGCACTGGCCTTGGATATTGCTCGTGGAATGCAATATATTCACTCACAAGGCATTATTCATCGGGATCTCAAACCGGAGAATATACTTATCAATGACAAGTTCCGCCTCAAAATTGCAGATTTTGGAATTGCTTGTGGGGAAGCATATTGTGATCTTTTGGCTGATGATCCAGGCACTTACCGATGGATGGCACCTGAGATGATTAAACGAAAATCATATGGTCGGAAGGCGGATGTTTATGGTTTCGGACTCATTTTATGGGAAATGGTCGCTGGAACCATACCGTATGATGATATGACACCAGTACAGGCTGCTTTTGCTGTTGTCAACAAGGTATGTGTCTTTTTTTCCTAAGAATTTATGACTGCGCATGCATTTGGAAGATGATGCGCACAATTGTGACCTTGCCATGGCTGACTCTGGTTGTCCCTATGACTATGCGAGTGACAAAATCATGCCCCTAAACCCCATCCTTTCCCCCAAGAAAATATCGTTTCTGTTAATACAGTCAGACCTCACTATAACAGCCATCCTTTATGACAACATTTCACTATAACGGCCAAGTTTACTTTGGAACTGATTTTTCATGTGATGTTATATGTTCTTTATAACAGCATTTCTTTATAGCAACCAACGAAACTGTTATAGAGAGGTTTGACTATATTTTTATAATATTCTGCAAAAGCGATGTTTTATTTTTTCTAGTAAGTCTGCTATTAAGGAATAATATGGGTAATTCTGAAAGAATTTGTCTATGGAATCTTTCAGAATATGAGACCACCTATTCCAGGGGACTGTCCTCCTCCTATGAGAGCTTTGATCGAACAATGTTGGTCTTTGCAACCAGAAAAGAGGCCCGAGTTTTGGCAGATTATGAAGGTATTGGAGCAGTTTGAATCTTCAGTTGCGCATGACGGGACTCTGAATCTAGTACAAAATTCAATGTTTCAATGTCGCAAGAAGGGTTTTCTTCATTGGGTCCAAAAACTTGGATCCGCACATCAAAACACTTCATCTTAGCCATAAACCTTTCTTATGAGTTCCTTGATGATCTAGCTTTCGTAGTTTCACCGGGTCCCGCTGTAATTTGAAAAGGTTTCTGTTCCATTCTGCTATGTTTTTTCTGCCTCACCATTATACTAATGTGTGATTAGGTTTTAGGTGTGCATTGAGGTGAAATGTTTCTGTAATTTTACATGATAGATAACATGGAACATGATCACCAGATTTTGAGTGTGATTGCAGATTGCCTTTTATGGCTAGGAGTAACCTGACTGAAATAAAGTTCTTTACCCTTTTTAAATATTGTGTTTGATGTCTTATTTCAATGCTTTCTTTTCTTGGAGAAAATAACTTTTGATTTCTGATGGGATAAGGCTGCGTACAATAGACCCTTGTGGTCCGTCCCTTCCCCAGGCCCCGCGCATAGCGGGAGCTTAGTGCATCGGGCTGCCCTGCCCTTCTGATGGGATCAGTGCGTTAGTGTTAGTACAGTAACATCCTATTTCAATGATACTCTTGCAATGAGACATAAAATTGTGTTTACTTTGCATTACTAACTTCTATTGAAAGTTTTCTTTTTCCTTCCACGTCTGGTTGTTTGTGGTGCTTTTGAGCTATGTTTCACTCCAGGATGTGATAAATCGACATCAAGTTGGTAAACGACGGTGTAAATAAGGGCTCTTGGGAATCATCAAACTGTTATTCCCAACATATCGTTGATAAGCGAGAGCCTATCCACACTGGTTTGTTCTCTTTCTTCTTCTTGTCTTAGATTTTCCTTCTATAAAAATAGGTTGCATCCCAACTTATCTAGCTATATTATGACTCAGCTGTAAATAAGTTCCCTATATGTCAAAATCAAATACTTAAACTCGCTATATCATTGAAATCATACACAATATAACAATTACCCCTATATTTCAAAATCAAACATTTAAACCCCTTTATGTAATGGAAATCCTACACATTGTTTCCCTACACATTGTTTTGTGTAGGATATCCATTTTATACAAGGTTTAAGTGTTTACTTTGAAACATAAGAGGTAGATGTACATCTAACTGAATAACAACAACGACAACTACGCCTTAGCCATATGAATCTTCACCGACCATGTTCCCCATTTAAGTTCATTTTTTGACCAATTTAAGTTTAATTGAATGAACTCAAAATAATTTGAGGTGGACTGGAACGATAAAAAGGTCAAACTAAAATGAAAATGAGAAATTCCTATATATTAATATCCTTTAAAATAAAAATAAAATAACTTACATTTCCAAAATGCAACTATTACTTATAATTGCAATAACTTATCAAATTGTACTCATTTTCTATTGAAGATTTCTGACAGATATATGTTTCAAGAAATGTTTATTCTTTAATTAAAATGTGAGTTTAATTTTTCAAGTGGAAGCCAAAAAATATTTATTCTCTTTCTTTAAATTTCATAAACTAATATAGATGAACTCTATTTTTAAATTTAATTTGTCTTTTTGTTATTTCACTTTAATTATTATTTACTCAGTTCATGGCCCCTTTGGGTTGATACTGATGTTGTCTCCTTTTGTCTTTGTCTTTTTATTTTCTTGAGCCGAGGGTCTTTCGGAAACAGCCTCTCTACTCCTTCGGGGTAGGGGTAAGGTCTGCGTACACACTATTCTCCCCAGACCCCACTAGTGTGATTTTACTGGGTTGTTGTTGTCAGTTCATGGCCCTTGTTTTTAAAACTAAATACTTAATAGCTTGAAAAATGGATGTATTAAACAAACTAATATTTGGGTATAATATTTAAGTGTGATTTTGAAATAAATAGGCGTATCTGCAACTATGTCATATTACAGGGATGTTTACTGTAATTTAAACATAGTGTTGTAACTTGTTTAATTTGCCAGAAAAATGTCTTATGGTGATATCAATCAATATTTGCTAACATTTGCAAAATACTATACTTTTGTTAAAGTTAGGCTCGACACATTTCCCTCCCGCTGAATGTTGTTTACTTTAAGCCTGTCAATGTTAGAAGCATGTGTGTTTGTACACTCATTACTACTAATAATTTTGCATACTGCTAGTATTAACTGAAAGGTAAAAACAGGTACCTCATTACTCGTCTAATAGATTTTGACGGTCTTAGAGGAGCTGATATCAGAATAGCCTGTAATAATGTTTTGAATTCATAAATACCATAGTGACCCAAATAGTCGACCTCAACTAGTTTGGAGTTGTGGCATGTTTGATTGATTGAAATAAACGATTTTGAGGTAGCTGTCAATGAGCATAGGAGCTAAGAAATGAGAGGCTGTTCTTCTGGTTTCAATATTTACAGCGTGCTCTTTTGACCAGCTACAATAGTTTGAAACACCTGATATTTGTAAATTTTCGCTTCGTTCTTTTCTTGTTGCAGATGAATGAAATTAAGCAGAAGCAGTAAGGAAGCTTAGCAAAGGTCCTCTGCAGTTTTAAAGGAAGGTAAGAGTATAATGTATAGATTCAAGTATAAGTTATGCTCTTATTCACGTATTGCTAGAACACATTTTTATTCCACATTCTATCCCCTATACGATAATACATAATTTCAAGTATAAGTTATGCTAATATTAGTAACGCTGTTTTTTTATATTAAACTTTAGAGTGAATAGGTTAAAACATACCTAAAGTATCGGATGTTCCCATAAGCCCCTGAACAATAGCTCCCGATATATTAACCCCCCACCCCAAACCCCATTGAGTATATGGCAAAATATGTGTGATAACTCGCAAAAAGGCGCGTGGGAGATGAAAACAATCATAAAAATGACTCCACCAGGCCGTGTCTAACGGCTAATTAAGCTTTCCATTTAAAAAAAAATCTGTTTTAATTGGGTGAAGTGCAGCAATAGCCACTTTGAAGCCCGCCATTTAAAATATATCCACTATTTACTATGTATTTAAAAATTAGTCAATTCACCCAAACTTCAGGACAAAGTATCCTGAATTTGGAAATTCAGGACTTAAGTGTCCTGAATTTTTGAGCTGCTAATTTAAAATTCAGGACATAAGATTCGAACTTTAGGATACAGTTTTCGAACTTTAGGACACGATATCCTGAAATTTGAGTTTTGAGGTTTAAACTCTAGGGCGTCGTGTCCTGATGTTTGAGCGAAATTGGCTAATCTTTAATTACATTGCAAATTCTAGATATATTTTAAACATCATGCTTGAAAGTGGCTACCTGGTGTCATTTCCACGTTTTTATTTCCCCTTTATTTCCTATATATTCTAGGCTTCTTATTCATTTTGTTACCTTTCTTCTTCTTAATCTAGGCCTTTTTCGAGTTATCACATAAATTTTGTCACATAATCAACAGGTTTTTCTTTCTAATATATAGGGAGCTATTGTTCAGCGGGGTAATGAGAACATCCCACAAGTGCACATATAGCCATTCTCAGAGATGCTATTTAGAGATTAGCCGGTACTTATTTTGTCCTAAAATTTTAAACTAAAAATCTTAACTTCAGGACAATTCATGATATTTTTGTCCTGAAAAATTAAACTAAAAGATTGAAATTCAGGACGCACTAGCTAATTTCTAAATAACAGCCCTTTAGAGTGGCTACCTGTACCTGGTTTCATTTCTACGTTTAGGTGTGTTTTAACCTATTCACTCTTTTATAGTATAAGTTTAGCAGAGTTTGGACCGTAAAATAAACACTCTTTTAGTTATCCGAAGGTTATATTATTAGACAAAGTTTCTACTGGAAATAAAATGATGTACAAGTATTTAATACAGAGTTTTATATTGATATTATCCTTATCCGTCGGAAAAATGTAACTGTTGTTTGGTTTGAATACGGCTTATGCCGGGATAAGTTATGCTGGGATTATTTTTTATCCACTATTTGGTACGTTGTATTAAAAATGATAATTGCATAATTTCTAAGAAGGAGGTATAAGTTATCCCGGTGCTAATTACCTCACCCTCTATTAGGTATAAGTTATCTCGGTGTTAATTTTAATCCCGGGATAACTTATACCCGGTTTGCTAACCATACAAAGTATTAAGGTGGTAATAAATTTTTATACCAGCACCTTCTTATACCTCGTACCAAACGACCCTTGAGTTTTTAAAGAAAAAACATCTAGATTCCTTTGTTTAGGTGCATGAATTTATACACGGGAATAGTTGACCAATTTGTTGCAATGCTCTCTTGTTGCACAAAACGCCAGTGCCCTCAAAGCTATTACTACAACTATTAATTGCCAACCATTTGGAAAAATCTAAGATTATTTTTTCGGAGAGCCTTCTTTATATTGTGTATATAGATAAAATATTAAGTTTTAAAGGTACATAATATATATTGAACACCCTTTGTCGGGAATGTTTTTTACTTCTTTCAAGTTTTAACACCCTTGAAGAAATTTTTGGCTTCGCCACTGCCTATAGGTCTTGGGTTTGAGCCGTGAAAGCAGTCAGTAATGTTTGTATTAGGGTAGGCTGTCTACATTATACTCCTTGGGGTGCGGTCCTTTCTCGAATTCTGCGTAAATGCGAGATATTTGTGCATTTTTTTTTAATAATATATATTTAGTAGTACAGGAGTTGATTTTTTTGGGTATAATATTGTAGTAGTAGTTATAGTAGTTGTTGTAGTTGTTGTGCTATGTATCCAAAAAAAAAGGTAGTAGTTGTACTATGTACCCAAAAAAAAAGTAATCAAAAGAAAAAAGTGGTGGTTGTACTATGGCTCAGAAAAATACTTAGCACAAAAGGAAGGAGTTAAAATGAAAAATACCATTCACTCCCTACTAAGATTAAATTATTAGGAGCATTTTTTGGAACTACAAATTTGAAATCAGACTGTCTTTAGTTTGGGACAAATGGAAGTAAAAATTGTACGGGGCGCCCTATTTGGTCGTCCCCATTTAACCTATACCCATTTTTTTTTAAAGTTTTAACTTGTACTCACTTTTTAAACAACTTCAGCCCCCTTTCTCCTCCTCCTTCTCCTCATTCGTTTTCTTCTTCTTCTTCTTCTTCTTCTTTCTTCTGCTGCTGTTGGTGCTGTTATGAAACTTCAGTTCATGGGATGATTGCCATAAGTATGTTTATCAGATTATTTAAAAACAAATTATAAATAATTACGTAAGTTAGTAGACAATAATTTGTGAATATTTTCACCTAATTCTGTTCTTTTCACGTTTATTGTTTCCAAAATTTATGATTTAGATATTGTTGGCAATCTGATTATTTTATAGTAGTAATACACTATGAAAGAATAAGGTGATTATTTATCTAGTATGATAGAAAGCTTTTTCAAAAACTTCAGCTTATATAGTGCTGAAATTTTTACAAATGAACTAAATAAGTTCAGCATCTTCTGCTGAAGTTTTTGAAAAAGCTTTATGACAAAACAAATGAATCCAGTACAAAAAAACTTCAGCTTATATAGTGCTGAAGTTTTTACAAATGAACTAAATAACTTCAGCATCTTCTGCTTAAGTTTTTGAAAAAACTTATCCAGGACAAAAAAACTTCAGCTTATTTAGTGTTGTAGTTTTTATAAATGAACTAAATAACTTCAGCATCGTCTGCTGAAGTTTTTGAAAAAGCTTAATGACAAAACTAATGAATCCAGGACAAAAAAACTTCAGCTTATTTAGTGCAATTACAAACAAAAACTTCAGCAAATAGAGAACAAAACTTCAGCTACTATGCTTAAGTTCAGCAATTACAAACAAAACTTCAGCAAATAGAGAACAAAACTTCAGCTACTATGCTTAAGTTCAGCAATTACAAACAAAAACTTCATCACACTTGGTTCAACACACTTGCTACTTTAGGCCCGTCTACTGGAATGCTGAAGTTTTGCGTGATTGCCTTTGCTACTTCAGCCCCATATGCTGAAGTTACGCGAAAAAGTGGGTACGCTTGCAATTTTTTTTGCAAAGCGGGTACAAGTTAAAACGTGACCCAAAAAGTGGGTATAGATGCAAATGCCCCGTGATATTGTTCGCTTTGGGCCAAGCCCACACGGTTTTCCCCAAAAGGCCCAACAGTATTAAGAGTATCCAACTCCTTATAAGTAACTTATTTTCGTTTTTTACTTTCCATGTGGCACTTTGTTCACACACTCCCAACATGAATTTCATTCGTTAAAAGAATCTATTAAGTACTATATCATTTCTAATATTATTATATTATTATTTTTATTTTATTACCTTAATTTGAAACCCTGATGAGTTCCTGACATAAAGAAAATTAGCAGTAAAAGAACAAAAAAGAAAAAAATGAGACCATTTTAAAAAGAGATAAGAGTATGAATTCTGTAAGCACGGATGTATTTTGTGATAAAAGAAAGCACATGAGTGGGGATATAAAAACCACGAATTAAGAAAGTGTACTTTGTTTCATTGAGACAACATTGTAGGCGGCTGGCGTCAACGCACTACCTTTAATACAATTTGCCTTTGTTGCTTCCATACACACACTCTTTAATGAAACCTAACGTCGTTGGTATGTAGAGATACCTATTTATGATGTGGTGCCCAAAACAGAAAGTAACATAAGTTGGACTTTTGTTAGGTTATGGTAATTATGTAGGTAATTTAAACACGATATGTTTGGCCAGCAAGATTTTTAGCACATAACCTTTTTACGAAATTTGGGCCAAAAGTTAGAATTTATTAAATTTTGTAGTGATTTTCACATAAATATTTATGCTTTGTGTCAAAAATACAAGATTAGATTGAATTTACCAGGCGTTCGAAAAAAGTTGAGGGGTAAGTATGGATCGCTTTTATCTAAAAACATGGACATGTGGAGTCAAAGCATTTCCGTTGGTGCTTCACTACTTGTCGCGCAAATACGAGACGATTTGTTCATAATAACGGTATGAACGACAACAATGTAACGGTGGGTGTCATTTTATCCACCCCTTTATGTAATACTCATTTATATATATATATATATATATATATATATATATATATATATATATATATATATATATATATATTTT
>NW_017671304.1:3581-65880 GCF_001879085.1 Nicotiana attenuata | reverse complement strand
GTAATTCTGTTCTTTTCACGTTTATATTGCCAAAATTTATGATTTAGCTATTGTTGGCAATCTGATTATTTATAATAGTAATACACTATGAAAGATAAGGTGATTATTATCTAGTATGTTAAAAGTTTTTCAAAACTTCAGCTGTTTAGTGCTGAAGTTTTTACAAATGAACTAAATAACTTCAGCATCTTCTGCTGAAGTTTTTGTAAAAAGCTTTATGACAAAATTAATGAATCCAAGACAAAAAAAACTTCAGCTTATATAGTGCTGAAGTTTTTACAAATGAATCAAATAACTTCAGCATCTTCTGCTGAAGTTTTAGACAAAAACAAATGAATCCAGTACAAAAAAAAACTTCAGCTTATATAGTGCTGAAGTTTTTACAAATGAACTAAATAACTTCAGCATCTTCTGCTTAAGTTTTTGAAAAAACTTATCCAGGACAAAAAAACTTCAGCTATTTTAGTGCTGAAGTTTTTACAAATGAACTATTAAAAAAGTTTTTATGACAAAACTAATGAATCCAGGACAAAAAAACTTCAGCTATTTTAGTGCTGAAGTTTTTACAAATGAGCTAAATAACTTCAGCATCTTCTGCTGAAGTTTTTGAAAAAGTTTTTATGACAAAACTAATGAATCCAGGACAAAAAAACTTCAACTATTTTAGTGATGAAGTTTTTACAAATGAACTAAATAACTTCAGCATCTTATCCAGGACAAAAAAAATTCAGCGTATTGCCTTTGCTACTTCATGCCCGTTTACTAGAATGCTGAAGTTTTGCGTGATTGCCTTTGCTACTTCAGCCCCGTATGCTGAAGTTACGCGAAAAAGTGGGTACGCTTGTAATTTTTTTTGCAAAGCGGGCACAAGTTAAAACGTAACCCAAAAAGCGGGTATAGATGCAAATCCCCTCAAATGGAAAGCACAATTTATTTAAGGAATGTGTAATTCGAGATACTTTAATGTGTTTCTGTTTTTTCCATTCTCACACGCTATGTATACTGATGATAAACAGTACTACAAAAAATTCAATCTGGCCATTTAATTGCAATAAACAACTAACTGAAAACTAGGGATGAAATTAAAAAATAGCCAGATTTACAAGTGGTCAGTCAAAAATGTCACACTTTCAAAAGTAATTAAAATATAGCCACTTTTCATGTAAAGATAAATCTGAATGAAAACACTGTTCAAAATCTGGAAAAATATTCCAGTATAATATGCTGGACAACAACAACACAATTCCAGTATAATATACCAGTCCAGCATAATATACTGGATATTGGAGCACCGGTGCTTCAATCTCCATTATATTATACTGGAACTTATTGCGTGTTGGAATTCCAGCATAATATGCTGGAAGTTCATACACAGGTACACCGATCTCCAGTATATTATGCTGGAACTTTTCGTGTTGCAATAAAATAATGGCTATTTTTCAATGACTTTGCAGACGCTGGCTATTTTTGAATGACCAGTCCGAAAACTGTCTAGCCTGTTTTTACGTATAGGCTAGCATGGGCCCAAGCGCAAATGAAGAAATTAGCACAAACCAATATCATTAACGATTAATTTTAGCTTTTTTGTCACGACCCAATTCCCAAACCCAGTCGTGATGGCGTCTCTCGTGAAGACAAGGCCAGCCAGAACAACGCTAACACCTCTTTTAAGCAATTAAGTAACACTAACAATTCTAACACATGCTTAATATAGTCAATAATACGGAACAACGATAATAACAAAGGAAACCATCCCGACACAACCCAAACCGGGGTGTGACAAGTCATGAGCTACTACAGAGTTTGCTATAAGTCTAGAAAGAGTAATATCCGATACAATAGTCTGAAGAAAACATAAATGATGTAAGATAGGGGAGACAAGGGGTTGCGGACGTCAACAGCTACCTCGTAACTCCAACTCGCTGTCTGGTCTGGAAGGAATCAGTGCTCAGGTGCGGACTCTGCTATGCCTGAATCTGCACGCATGGTGCAGGGAGTAATGTGAGTACTCCGACCCAGTGAGTAATAATAATAAATAATAACCGAAGGCATGTAAACACATAAGTGCACAAGGTAATTCTATATCAGGCAGTAAATCATTTAAAGCAGTAAAACCGTAAAAATCAAATGAAATCTCCTTTTTAAACAAACAGGTAAATCAGCTAAAACAACAAGCAAATAATGAGTAGAAATCTGCCCCTCGGGCCCAGTATCAATCGCTCAGAACAGTATCAGCCCCTCGGGCTCAGTATCAGTCACTCAGCATAATATCAGCCCCTCGGGCTAACTCTCAGATCATATGGGTACCCGCGCTCAGTGTGGATATGCAGACTTCGGAGGGGCCCCTTACGGCCCAAGCGCTATATCAACATAAGGCCTGAAAGCCTTCTCACATCACACATAAGGCCTGAAAGCCTCCTCACATCACACTCGAGGCATGAAAGCCTCCTCACATCACACTCGAGGCCTGAAAGCCTCCTTACATCACACTCGAGGCTTGAAAGCCTCCTCGCATCACACTCGAGGCCTGAAAGCCTCCTCACATATGGCCCTCGACCTCACTCAGCCCAGAAAACATCATAAGCCCCTCAGGCATCAATAAAATAGTAGTGCTCAGCCCAAACAACAGTGGAAATATCATTTAAGCCTCGAAGTTCAATTAAAGCAGCTGAGTTTGTAAAACAGTATAATCAACAGGACTGAGTTCAAGTGGTATATCAAAATAGTGAGGAAACAGTGATAAAAATCCACGAAGGATTCAAGTAGTCGGCATGAAGCCCAGAATATGGCAATAGGCCCAAATCATGTTGGTAACAAATACATTTCAGTCAAATACGCGGTAAAAATATTAATCGGGACGGACCAAGTCACAATCCCCAGTAGTAAACAACCCCGCGCTCGCCATTAAGCGCGTGTTTTACCTCAATACAGCACTACGTTGTGCAAATCCGGGGTTTCAAACCCTCAGGATATCATTTACTATCATTACTCACCTCGAGCCTGCCAAAATCCTAGCTTGCTATGCCCTTGCCTCTCAAATCGGCCTCCTCGCGCGTCGAATCTGGTCAAAACCACAACGAATACATCACAATAGGCTAAGGGAACATAACCCAAACGAAAAGACTCGAAAAATATTGAAATTCACGAAATTTGCAAAATCCGAGCCCCGGCCCCACTTCTCGAAAATTAGAAAATTTAACATCATCGGATTTCTTATCTCGCCACGAGTTTATACATATCAAGAACTCCCAAATCCGAGCCCAAATGACCCATCAAATCCCACTTTGAAATATCAAATTCCAAGCCCTAGCTTTTCCCCCTTTTTGATGAATTTTCATAGATTTCTAGGTTAATTCTACCATTAAATCATGTATTTAGGTCATAGAACTCACCTCCAATCACACCCAGTCGAAATCACCTTCAATTTCCGTCCAAAAGCTCTTAAGGTTGATCAAAAATGGTGGAAATAAACCTTAGCTCGCGGAACAAAAATGAGCTTTTAAAACCCTTCTCCGATCAGTCATTTTCGCATCTGCGATAAATGAACCGCACCTGCGGTTACCGCTTCTGCGGTTTTCCTCCGCTTCTGCGGATCTTCACTATGCCCAGGACCGCATCTGCGGTCAATCTCCGCTTCTGCGGAACTTCCCTTGCATGCATGGACCGCTTCTGCGGTCATTAACCGCATCTGCGGAGACCGCACCTGCGGAAACCATCCGCTTCTGCAGAATTCCTCCAAATGGCCAACACCCGCACCTGCGATCCCTTATTCGCATCTGCGGAACCGCATCTGCGGCCCCTTTTCCGCAGATGCGGAAATACCAGATACCAACAATCTTCAGCAATGCATCAAGTCCAAAATTCATCCCGATGGCCATCCGAAATCACCTCGAGGCCCCCGGGACCTCAACCAAAAGTGCCAATCCATCCTAAAACATGATTCAAACTTGCTCCAATCATCAAAACACATCAAACAACACTAAAATCATCAATTCTCACCGAATTCAAGCCTAAGTTCTTCAAAAACTTCCGAAATACGCATTCGATCAAAAACCCAACCAAATCACCTCCAAATGACCTGAAATTTTGCACACACATCCCAAATCACATAACGAAGCTAAAACAACTCTCGGAATTCCATTCTGACCCTCGGATCAAAATCTCACCTATCAACCGGAATTCGCCAAAATACTAACTTCGCCAATTCAAGCCTAATTCTACACCGGACCTCCAAAATCACTTCCGATCGCGCTCCTAAGTCACAAATCATCCCCCGAAGCTAACCGAATCATCGGAATTCACATCCGAGCCCTCTAACACATAGGTCAACATCCGGTTGACTTTTCCAAACCAAACCTTCCCTAAAGAGACTAAGTGTCTCATTTCCTTCTAAAATCAATCCAAATTAACCCGTTCACACAAGACTCTTGTAATGAAGCATGAAGAAGCAGAAAATAGGGGAAACGGGGCGGTAACTCACGGGACGGCGGGTCGGGTCGTCACACTTTTGTTGTTAACTAATAAATTTGATCTCAATTTTATTTTATGATCATTAGGAAGCTCAAATTCATATCATTGCGACGTGTTTTTTTTTACAGTGAAAAACAGTTAAAATTTTAAAATATTTATTTTAACTCAAGTGTGGCAGCTTTATTTTTAACTTTTGGAACTATGTGGTTAATAATCATTGACAAGCTAGTTGCCATACTATACTACCAGTTTGGACATAAATTATTATATCAGAATATTAAGTGGGATTAAGACAAATTTTAACAGAGCAAAACATGTAATGGAAAAGATCGTGTTTATAATGGAAAAGATGGTTGAATCTTTCTACTATCTTTGTGTTATTATATTTGACACTCTTTCACTTTTACTCTTCTAAGAAATGAATGATAATTTTTTATATGTATGAACTCATTAATTAAAAATCAGTTTTCTCTTAATAAAGTTAATTTACCATGGAAATATCACCGGCATGTTTATGACCCGAGTTCTAAAGGTATTGTTAGTATATACAAAAAGTCTTTCTTTCTTGCTTAAGCTCTGTGTTTATTCAAATATCATTATGTAAATCCTATTACTAATAATTTACTAAAATATTCCGAAAGTGAAAAAAAATCAATTTTTTAAATTTATCTCTCTTCTTTAAGTGGTATTTCTGTAAAGTACATTATTCATAGAGAAGAATAATTTCTTTAGTACTAATCACACAAAATTATTTAAAAGTTGCAGAAGATCAAATTTTAAAACTTTAAATTCTGTTTAAATAATATTTATCCCTCTTATTTAGCTGGAGCTTTTGTTATCTAGATCAATTATTCAAAACAAAATCTGAAATTTAAACTAAGTTTATTATATTAGTGATTGATTTAATAACTTTTTTGAAGCAGCTCAAGTATTGCTTAAACCTTCTTTTTTCATCAAGTAATTGGTTTAACGGACCTAAGCTACAGATAAAGCTAAGAGATTTTTTCTTTCCTATACCATATATGAAACGTTATTACTAAAAATGTGCATAGTTTCTAATTTACCCGCCCTGTCCACATTTTTTCTACAGTTATTATACCAATCATTAAATACTAATTAATAGTAGCTGAATCTTCCTAATTTGTCGAGCTAAAATTGAGGAACAGAATATTCTAAAAAGATTTGGCGTAAATCAGATCAAATCATATTCTTCCAGATATTCCTATTTAGGCGCGCTACAATTATGGAAGTAAATATTCTTCCAGATATTTTCCATCATTGATAGCCATTAAAAAGCTTGAAAGCTTTGAATTTAAATTTGGGTTTTCAAAAATCATTATTTGTTTGGATTGGGTGTTGTTGAAAATAATCGGGAATATGGTTTGGAGTTTATATCTCAATTTTGAGGGGTTTTGGTGAAGATTAGACTTGGTTTTGACTGAAATTCAGATTGAAACTCGAAGAAGAAAAAGAAGACATATTGCAGAAATTGTAGATAAATTGTATATAAACTGTAAATAAATTGTAGATCTACAATTGTAGATAAATTGTAGAAGAAGAAGAAGAAGAAGAAGAAGAAGAAGAAGAAGAAGAAGAAGACAAAAACTTCAGCTCTAGAGCTGAAGTTCGACAGTTACAAAACAAAAACTTCAGCTCTAGAGCTGAAGTTCGCCAGTTACAAAACAAAAACTTCAGCTCTAGAGCTGAAGTTCGCCAGTTATAAACAAAAACTTCAGCTTTAGAGCTGAAGTTTGTACCTAGTTTGTAGATATTTTGTAGATAAATTGTAGATTATTTGTATTCTGATTGTAGATGCATTGTTTTCTGTTTCCACAAATCCAAAACGACTAAAACTTCTACAAAATCTTCTGCAAAAAACAGTCTACAATTTATCTACAATTTCTGCAATATGTCGTCTTCTTCTTCTTCTTCGAGTTTCAATCTGAATTTCAGTCAAAACCAGTCTAATCTTCACCAAAACCCCTCAAAAAATTGAGATATAAACTCCAAAATATATTCCCAGTTATTTTCAACAACACCCAATCAAAACAAATAATGATTTTTGAAAACCCAAATTTGAATTCAAAGCTTCAAAGCTTTTTAATGGCTGTCAATGGTGGAATTGCTGCTCTCTTGTCTCTTTGAATGTTTGTTCTTCTTCATTGAGAAAATTTGAAGCTGAAGGTAAATGTGTGTATGAACTTTCAAGATCTGACTTCAATTTTGATGAACTTTGTTGTTCTTCATTGATGAACTTCAACTGGAGTAAAATGGGGAACCAACTTTGTTGAAGGGTTTCTTCAATTTTCTGTGAATTTAGAGGGAGAATTTGGTTTCAGAAGATGGAAAATGGTAAAAAGAACGTGGGTATGGGTAAAACGTGGGTGGGACTGAGGGGTTAGGAGAGAGAAACGTGCAGATTACTTTAATTAAGGAGTAAAAAATGTACAATTAATTATACCCTTAATTAATTATGGTATAGAATTAGTAATTTGGTATACTAAGTATAATTAAGTCAAACCTTAAACATTGAGGGTAATAAAGTTTCCTATGTGGCATAGGAATGTAAAAATCTCTTACTTAAAAACGATTTCGGCCTTGTCCACAAAGCCCCAGGCATAAAGGATATGTTGGCCCAAATAATTGTTAACGCATTTCCTCCATTGAACAACAAAATAAATGTTAGATTAATTAACTAAGACTAAATATGTTTTGTTTAAGCATTCACATATTTTCTTTTCTTTTGTAGGTAACCATGCATGATCAACATAAATTTGAATCTTGTGGTTTCACTTGAGTAACATGGTAGCATATCAATTTTTTATTATATCAACTGTGATTTCTGAAACTAATGTTCTTAATTAAATTAAAAGACCGTATTAATTTTTTGCATTCTCTACTAAATTTATATTTTCTGGTTCTCGATTAACACAGAGGTGTGTTGGCAGCCAGGAAAATACATGAGGAGTTTGGGTTCTTATCCTGTAAGGAGGTAAATTGTGTATCACTAGACCCCCAGCCATATAGGAACATCTTTATCTTACAATATATAGGTGCTATTTGTATATTATGCCCCTTTACAATTTTAAATTTAAGAAAATAACCTTCTTAGATCTCTTATGTGTAAATGACAGATCTCTTACGTGTAAAAGTAAATCTCTCATGTGTAAAAAAAAAATGTTGCGTCATAAAACTAAATACAAGTTTGTAAAGGGCCAAAAAATCAATTGACCCCAACCTATAGGGCTAAAAGCAAAAGCAGCCTTTCATTTTAGGTCAAAAAGCAGATACCTCCCTTTAAATGGACTCTTAAATTAATTTGCAACTCTATCTATTATTATTAATAGCTAAAAAGCGACATGCATATACCATTATAAAGAACGTAAAATACGCCAGTTTCTTCCTGCCAATGGTTCGATCACCGACCATATCCAAACAGCCAAACTCACATTAAAAGGACGGCCAAACGCTTTCACGACAGTAGCTGTTCACAAACAAGGCAGCCAAGCAAGGGCGGATGTAGAGTAGCGGAGCCGGTTCATTTGAACCCAGTATTTTTAACAGATATAAAAATTCACTAAAATTATCATAAACGATAGGTCTGAATCTATAGGTTTAAAGATAAAATGAGTTCAATTAAAAAAACCTTAAATGTTAAAACCACAAGGTTTAAATCTTGGATCCACCTCTGCAACCAAGATGCAGTATTCACACAGGTAGTGACTCTAAAACAGGTTAGATTTGTTCATCTATATATTCATTGCCCATTATTACAGACTAGTTGGTCAATAGAGGCGGAGCCAGGATATGAACATTATGAGGTCCAATTTCGAAATTCTACCACCTGATATTTGATTTATTGGGTTAAAAAAATTATTGTTTGTACTTATAGTAAACTTTTAACATATATACAAAATTTTAGCAAAAATATTAAATTAAGATGAAACCGTAAAGTATACGTCAGATCCGCCCCTACTAGTTAGTAAGTGAGATTAGCAAGTATTACATTGGTATACCGCAAAACTAGTTAAATTCAGACGAACCCATAAAGTATACTGCAAGCTGATTAAATTCACGAGTCCGGAACAAAAATGTGGTTCCTTTTGACTCAAACTACACAAATAGGTGGTAAAAAAAAAGCGGTTTTTTTATATATAACGCCAGAATTCCTGGCGCTATATATTAACGGTAACAACACCGTTAAGTATAGCGCCAGGTATTGTGGCGCTATACTGTAAAAGCTGACACAGCTCAGGTATAGCGCCATAATACCTGGCGCTATACCCCTTATTAAAATTCATCCGTCTCCTTCACCGTGCCCAATCGGTTCCCCTCCTCCTCCATTATTTTACTCTCCCCTCTTCTTGGTCCCCCCATTACCCGCTGCTGCCCTCGTTTTAAAAAAAAAAATTTGGGTCCCCCCGGCACATAAAAGTTAAAGCACGTAGGTCCCACATCTGTGTAGAGCTTCGTGGTATTGTTGATTCATACTTTCGGAGTCGAAATTTCAATCTATTTACTTTCTGAAAATCTAAATCGAGGTATTTCGTTTTATTTTAAGTTGAAACTTTTATAATAATGCATATTACTTGATTTGTATGTGTTCTATTTCGGTTTGTGTTTTTTTTTTGGAAACTAGCATGTTAAATTTATCCGGATTTAATTTTATTGTTTTATAAAAAAATATAAATTTGTCAAATAAATTTGTCTGTTAATATCCTCATTTATATATATGTGTTTTCATGCCGTTTTGTGTTTTATTTGCAATTAAATTTATTTGTTGTTTATATTTAGTTTAGATTATTTTTTAGCGTAGTAAAATCTAGACCTTTTTAGCGTAGTAAAACTTAGACCCTTTTAGCGTAGTAAAATTTAGAGCCTTGTAGCGTAGTAATGTGTAGTATTTTAGCTTAGAATTCCGTTTGTTTAAGTATCTTATACTGGTAGTTGAAAATGCAAACTTTGTACAATTAAGTTAATAATTGTATCAACACACATAATTAGTAATTTGTACAATTAAGTTATTAAAAAATATGAATTTAAATTATAAAAAAGCACATAATTATTAATGATAGTTTGGTGCCACATGGCCTCAAAATATCGAGCCCGAAACCCATAGGTATATATATATAATTTATACAATTAAGTTATTAAAAATNTGACTTCAATTTTGATGAACTTTGTTGTTCTTCATTGATGAACTTCAACTGGAGTAAAATGGGGAACCAACTTTGTTGAAGGGTTTCTTCAATTTTCTGTGAATTTAGAGGGAGAATTTGGTTTCAGAAGATGGAAAATGGAAAAAAGAACGTGGGTATGGGTAAAACGTGGGGGGGACTGAGGGGTTAGGAGAGAGAAACGTGCAGATTCCTTTAATTAAGGAGTTAAAAATATTTAATTAATTATGGTATAGAATTGATAATTTGGTATACTAAGTGTAATTAAGTCAAACCTTAAACATTGAGGGTAATAAGATTTCCTATGTGGCACAGGAATGTAAAAATCTCTAAAGTTAACACTGAAATGGTTTTGGAAAAATGCATGCGATGAAATGAAAGTTCATTTCCTTTCTCTTACTTACTAGATGAGGAAAGGCCCGTATACGGGCCCAACATTGCAATTTTATTAAAATTATTATTTGTTAGTGTTTAGTTAATTAACTTTTGAGGTTTAACAAGCTATATATTTTAAAGTTACTTTTGAATATAAAAATATTTAGTTTGAAATCGTCTTCAAATAATATGGTAGATGAAAATTATTTAATTTTTATTTTCAAATTGCTTTAAGATAGTATGGGTAAATATGAAAATCTCGTAAATATCGATACTTCTTTTTGTTGTTGTATTATTTAAAAATTAATTTTATTTTCTCTATGGAAACTTCTATTTAAATAAAACAAAAATTAATAATTTCCAAAATGAGAAAAAGATTGGAAATGAGCATTTGCACTACACAGATAGTGTAATCAACACAAGCATAGTGCATTTAAAGGAGAGTAGTGGCTAGAGGAATGTGGGGTCCACGTGTATTTTACATTTAAGAAATACAAACATGAATTTTTTATGAAATGACATATATGGCCTTGGTCAACCATCTTTCCTTTTCTATATAATAGAAAATAACTTTTAACCGACACTTGTTGGCACGCTTGAGTTTAAAATAAATGAGAATAGTCATTTGAATTAACAGCTTGTTTGGATGGTTGTTTCGTATCGTTTCATAATATATCGTATCGTACTGTATTGTATTGTACTGTATCATTTGATAAAAACAATATTTGGATAGATTGTGTCGTTTGCCATCGTTTCATGATATCACGCACCATCAATATGAAGAATAAACTTGTAATATTATAAAGAAAAATTATGATACATGATAAAATTACTATATAAAAAGGTAAGGTAAACGATAAAATAAAATTATTTTATAATAATAAAGGGTGAGATTGAGAGAAAAAGACAAGGTAACGATGCGACCACACCAAATTGATCGTTACATAAAGTGGTACATTTCGTCGTTATGTAACGACGGATTTAACGATACGATATAATAAAATTTAAGTAACAATCAAAACAAACATCATATTTAAAGTAACAATACGATACAATACAATGGATAAATAATTTTTCTTCTATGATCGATCGATATAAACATCAACAACTCCGAATTGGATCAGTTTCTCCTCAACAAATAAGTGCTTGGGCCACTAAAATCCTGCCTAATGGACAGATAGTTGGAGAGGTAACAAAACCCTATACTTTTCATTACAAAACTAACAAATCGGAAAAAGATGGATTATTTTGTGAAAGAATTTATGGTACTATAAAAAGCGGAATTTGTGCTTGTGGAAATTATCGAATAATCAGAGATGAAAAAGAAGACCCGAAATTTTGTGAACAATGCGGGGTCGAAGTTGTCCCACCCCAAGATGAGTGCTCTCCTATTCCGACTTCCCCAGAGCCTCCGACAGCATAGCCGAGACATCGACGGGTTCTCTGCCCCTGCGGGGATGGAGCGATAAAAGTTTTTTTGATAATTCAAGAGAAGATCACAACAAGACAAATTATTTATCATTACGATAGGTATCAAGTAGAAGTGCAGAGATGTATGCAGCTGACGCATCCTAACACAACCATCCAAATAGGCTGTAAGGGAGACATTTGAGATGATAAAATTTTTATGGGGCCTACATGGTCAATGATAACTTAAAAATGTGATAAACGTGTAAATTGTAAAGGATGGTGTGAATTACAAATTTAAGTGGGCCCCATCTCATCATTGTAGTCTTCATGCAATCGAAATGGACCTAACAATTTGGGCCTTAAAAATGCCTCAAAATTTCCTTTAATTCACTAAGAGCCTATTTGGACATAAGAAATTTTTTATTTCTTTTCGAAATTTTTTCATTTTTTCTCAAAATCAGCTTTGGTTATAAAATTTCCAATTTTCACTTGAAAATGTATTTTGAAATTTTTCGATAATTTTAAAAAACTCCCAAAATTTATTTTTCAAAATATTCATTCAGATTACTCACAAAACTTCAAAAACAACACAAAATTATATTCATGTCCAAACACAACTCTAATTTTCAAATATCATCTACACTTAAAAAAAATCTCATTGTTTTTGGTTGGAATTTTACAATACTTATGTCCAAACGCCCACTAAATTGTGCGATGGCATTAACGTAATGATATACTAAACCAGGGGTGAATATTTTATTTTTTTTGGCTAAAGCATGTATGTCAACAAAGTAGTGCCTGCTTCACTTATTTTATTGGCACTTCTTATATAAATATAAATAATAGGAAGTAGAAAGAATATGCAGGAGACTGTATATAATTAAAAAGATTTTTTTGCAATTTCTTTTGTAATTCAAACTATATATAGTTTTACAGTGGAACATATGTTAGTAGCCTTATTCAATTCGTAAAATTGCTATTCGTCAAGTTAATTTCCAATTTTCACAATCTACTGCAGAATGAATGGAATTGATAATCCTAGATATTTGGATTCATTCATTCATGTTTTTTTTTTTTTTTTTGGGTGGTTGGAGGGAGAAAGGGCTTTTATAATATAGAATGCATTATTTAAAAACAAAGACAAGCCCCACAAGGCTTGATAGAAAGAAAAAAACAATTTATGATTGAAAAATAACAACCAAACAATTATATTCCATTATTCTAGAGCCTCAACAATCATTAGAGGGGAAGGTCTATAAATTAAGCTCCTCGAATAGCAATTATATGCTCACAAAAAAACTTTCATAAATCATAAAGAGCTATTCTTAGTATGGCGTTGCTTAGGTTTGCTTTCGTTCTAACCGTTCTTCTCATGACAACCACTAGTTAGTTTCTATCTCTCTAATCTCTATATAGCAATTTACTTATTGTGCTTTTTTACTCTCATATATGGTTACATAAGTGATTGTGTACGTACATATGTATATATATGCGGAGTCGTAGCTAAATCCGATAAAAGGTTGTTAGTTGAACATATATTACACGAAAATTATAGTGTATATATGACAAATATTAGTTTTTAACATATTTATATATTAAATCTTGAAAACTCTTAACGAGATTCTTGACTTTGCTACTGTATGCATGGTCTTCCAAGTGTTTTTATACATATTATTTGGATGTGTGGTTTTCATTCATGTAATACTTGTCATCGTTTGATTCTGATCAGTTTTTGTTACGATAAATTTTTCAGTCAATGTGTCGTGGTTCTCAGAGACGCATGTACTGGCTTCACGGGATATTGATCGCGATCTCTTGGGACTTGAGAAGAGGCTACTCTCACCATTTAAACTTATGACTTGTGGGAGAGATTGTGTTTACAATGATTGTAAAGATGATTGTTGGGTTTGCTGTAGATGTGTTAGATCTGGTTGTGTGTTATAATGCAAATTATGCATTAGTGTCCAATTTCAACCAACCCTACAACCTCATATTATGTATTTACCTTTTCTCGTGTAATTTGTGTGTTTTCCTCATCTTTTCTTGCTTTGTACAAAAATAATAATTAAACTTTCTAGTTTTATTTGTACTCAAAGTTGAACAGTGTTGGTTGAAGATTGAACTAGAGGTTTGGTGGCAATAAAAAAGTAAAAACTTTATTGTGTACTATATATATATATTATAAAAGCACCAATAATTTATGCTAAATGTTGAATGATTAAAATATCCTTGAAATATTGATTGACTTTTATGCCCTTAAATATTTGTATAATTTAAGGATCTAATTGTAAATTACCTAATGATGAAATTCTTTTTCGATTTAAACTACACATACACCGGCCCAACATAGTTGATCCTACTTGGATTAGAAAGACACGTCCATAATTCCCTTTTTTTTATACGTAAGATGCTTATGTGCATATAATGAAATTGCATACATGGAGCTATAACCTCTTTATATAATTTGTGATTTTTTTTTATTTTCTTGTATGGTTTTATTGCTATTTGACAAAAATTGAGCCATTATGTGTTGAGATAGGAAGGGAAAAAGCTAAATAAAAAGCTTCAAATTTTGACTAAACCAACCATAACTAAATTGTTCATCTTCCAAGCCTAAAAACTTACATATAACTAACTATCTAGAATTCAAAGGTCCTTACATGCTGTAAAGTTTTATTACACCTGTTGTTGCTGCTGTGTTAAAACACAAAATCAGAAAACTGTTAGAAGAATAAAAGAAATTGGAAAAACAATAAAGATTAAGAAATATTCCGAGTCCACAATTTGCTTGTGCGTCCTTAAGGAATTTTAACCCCCTCACACGTTGCCAAGGTAATGGATTAAATCCTCCCAGGATAAAACGGAATAAACCTTCCTGCAACAGTGGCAATACAAACTGCAGGATACCAACGAACTTAAAGAACGGAGCAAAATCACACTTATGAATTTGAGAGAGAGAGACTGCGAATTAGAATGCAGTATTTTCAGAAAGAAGGAAGTTCTGTAATGTTTTTGGTGTGTTAAAAACGAAGCCATGCCTCAGAATTTATAGGCAATTATTGGAAGAGGTGTGATGTTTGTTTTGGAAAAGGTGCCATTTCAAAAGTTTACGCGGCCTGCCGCGGTTACGCCAGGACCACGGCCAGAGTGGCCCTCTGAATCTGCAGCAGGGTTCTGGCACGGTTACGCCAGGACCGCGACCAGACTATCCTTCTGAATCTTCAGCAGTGATCTGGCATTTAATTAATTATTAAATAATTAATTAAATAAATTTTGTCCAAAAATAATCTTATCGATCAATCATTTGACAAATCCAAATCCAAATCCAAAGCCGAAGCCGAACCGAGTGAGCGACGACGACAGCGCGAGGGATCATTCTCTTCAACTCCTTTTAAGAGCTTTAAGAAGTGATTCTATATATAAGCACACAAATGTAGTTGTCCCTCACCAATGAGGGACAAAGTGCAAGTCAAAAGCTCACTTCATTCAAATTTTCATTTCCCTTCATTTTATTTTTCACTATTTCCAATTCACACTCTTATACTTTAAAGCCCAATGCTTAAAGTCTTTGAAGCTCAATGCCTTTAAAGTCCAACAATCCCCCACATGAATGGGAATGGCTGTAACAAGAATGATCATAGATGAAAGCTGTGTGATTTGCAAGTAAGGATTAATCGGATCTGGATAAGTAGGTTTCCCTTTGAACTTTCCGTAGTGAACATATGTCGGATATACTCGGTCAATCGTTAGATTTGATATCTTTGAACCGTCGAACTTTAGTGTATACCTAGACAACCATATGTCACACAACCAACCCTTAACCGTTTTTTGGTTCTCATTGTTGTGTTCGTTTCAGCCATGAACACCGCCCGGTTTCATAAGTGCGTAGAGAATTGGCCTTACAGAATTCTCATTGAAGCGGCTTCCACTTCACACTTACATAGGTGATTCCTAAACGTGTAATCCTTTAGATTGACACTATTTGATAAATACCACATCAAAGTTAGGTAATCATTAAAGAACGTGTAAAGTTCTATCCTTGTTACTGAACATTGTTTTCATCACGAGAAGGGACCAAAGATTTTACTTTGACAATGTTGAACCGGTCAATCACAACTTTGTTTGAGCTCCTTGAACCTAGATCTCGGAACATCCAAAATTCTAGGTAGAGTTACCGCCATGTTGACTTGTCCTCGGCCATAGTCCCATTCCCTTAGATGATTTCTCAACTCCCTCTCTAGTTAAGCCTTTTGTAAGCGGATCCGCCACATTATCCTTTGATCTTACATAATCAATAGTGATAATTCCACTAGAAAGTAGTTGTCTAACGGTGTTATGTCTTCGTCGTATATGACGAGACTTTCCGTTATACATAACGCTCCCTGCCCGTCCTATTGCAGCCTCACTATCGCAATGTATGCAAATAGGAGCCAAAGGTTTTGGCCAGAACGGAATGTCTTCTAAGAAATTTCGAAGCCATTCAGCTTCTTCACCGGCTTTATCCAAAGCTATAAACTCTGATTCCATTGTAGAGCGAGCGATGCACGTTTGTTTGGAAGACTTCCAAGATACTGCTCCTCCACCAACAGTAAAAACATATCCACTTGTGGACTTTGTTTCTGTTGAGCCGGTTATCCAATTTGCATCACTATATCCTTCGATAACCGCAGGATATTTATTGTAGTGCAAAGCGTAGTCTTGGGTATATTCCAAATATCCCAGAACTCGTTTCATTGCCACCCAGTGATGTTTGTTTGGATTACTTGTGAATCGACTAAGTTTACTTATTGCACAAGCTATATCAGGTCGTGTACAGTTCATGATGTACATTAAGCTTCCCAACACACGAGCATACTCCAATTGAAACGTACTTTCACCTTTATTCTTTATAAGATGATGATTTAAATCAATTGGAGTTCTTGCACTTCTAAATTCCAAGTAAAGCCATTTGACAACATTGTTTGATCAAATTTCGCATGTCATTGCTTGGGTGCTTGTTTTAGTCCATAAAGAGACTTAACAAGTCGACACACCTTCTTTTCTTTTCCCGGAACCACAAACCCTTCAGGTTGGTCCATGTAAATTTCTTCCTCTAAATCACCATTTAAGAAGGCTGTTTTTACATCCATTTGATGGATTTGAAGATCATACAAGGCGGCTAACGCTATTAGCATCCGAATGGATGTAGTTCTTGTTACCGGCGAGTATGTGTCAAAATAGTCAAGACCTTCTCGCTGTCTAAATCCTTTGACAACAAGTCTTGCCTTGTATTTGTCAATAGTACCATCGTCTTTCATTTTCTTCTTGAAAATCTTTAGAACCCAATGTTTTGTTACCTGGAGGAAGATCAACCAATTCCCAGGTATGGTTGCTCAATATGGATTCTATTTCACTATTGACAGCTTCTTTCCAATATTGTGCTTCTGAGGAAGACATTGCTTCCTTGAAGGTACGAGGATCATTTTCTAGCAAGAAAGTCAGAAAATCTGGACCGAATGAAGTAGATGTCCATTGACGTTTACTTCTTCTCGAATTTTCCTCATTAGGCATACCATCTGTTATTTCCTCCCGAGGTCGTTTTGACTTTTGGTAGGTCACCTCACTTTCCCTTTTATACGGATAAATAGTTTCCAAAGAATTCAGCATTATCTGATTCTATTATCGTATTAACGTGAATCTCAGGATTTTCTGACTTATGAACCAGAAAACGATATGCCTTGCTATTGGTTACATATCCAATAAATACACAATCCACCATTTTTGGACCTATCTTAACCCTTTTAGGTTTAGGAACTTGTACCTTAGCTAAACACCCCCACACTTTGAAGTATTTCAAGCTGGGCTTCCTTCCTTTCCATTTTTCATAGGGAATGGACTGTGTTTTACTATGAGGTACACGGTTGATTATTCGGTTAGTTGTAAGTATAGCTTCCCCCCACAAGTTCTGTGGTAAACCAGAACTTATCAACAACGCATTCATCATTTCTTTCAACGTTCGATTCTTTCTCTACGCAATTCCATTAGATTGTGGAGAGTAAGGGGCAGTTGTTTGGTGAATAATGCCAGTTTCCAAACATACTTCTTCAAAAGGAGATTCATATTCTCCACCCATATCACTTCTTATCATTTTGATCTTTTTGTTTAGTTGTGTTTCAACTTCACTCTTGTATTGCTTGAAAGCATCAATTGCCTCATCTTTACTATTAAGTAAATAAACATAGCAATATCTCGTGCTATCGTCAATAAAAGTAATAAAATACTTTTTCCCACCACGAGATGGTGTTGACTTCATGTCACAAATATCTGTGTGAATTAAGTCTAAAGGATTTGAATTCCTTTCAACGGACTTATAAGGATGCTTAGCATACTTTATTTCCACACATATTTGACATTTGGAATTAATGCAATCAAATTTTTGCAATACTTCTAAATTTATCATCTTTCGCAATGTTTTGAAGTTGACGTGACCTAAGCGTGAATGCCATAAAGTGTTTGACTCAAGTAAGTAAGAAGAAGCATCAACTTTATTAATAGGAACTGCTATTACATTTAGCTTAAAAAGACCCTCATTCAGGTAACCTTTTCCTACATACATATCATTCTTACTTAGTACAACACTATTGGAAACAAAAATACATTTGAATCCATTCTTGACAAGAAGTGAGGTAGACACCAGATTCTTGCGAATTTCTGGAACATGGAGAACTTGGTTTAGAGTCACAATCTTTCCCGACGTCATCTTCAACGCAATCTTGCCAACTCCTTCAATTTTGGCTGTAGACGAATTTTCCATAAAAATTGTCTCGTCGGGTCCTGCGGGGGCATAAGAAGAAAATAACACCTTGTTAGCACAAACATGGCGGGTGGCTCCAGAATCTATCCACCATTCTTTAGGATTTCCTACCAAGTTGCATTCAGACAACATGGCACACAAGTCCTCCATTTATTTAGCATTTTCAACCATGTTAGCTTGATTCTTCTTCTTCTTATCATTCTTTGGTGCACGACAATCCACGGCCTTATGCCCAGATTTTCCACAGTTGTGGCAATTACCCTTGAACTTTTTCTTGCTTAGGTAATACTTTGGTCCAGAAGCCTTCTTCCTCTTCTTATTTTGTGGCGCCTCCTCAACAATGTTAGCCCTTATTATTGTCGAGTTTCTACGTGACTTCTTTTCAGCATTTTTGTTGTCTTCTTCTATCCTCAAACGAACAATCAAGTCTTCTAGTGTCATTTCCTTCCGCTTGTGTTTAAGATAGTTCTTAAAGTCCTTCCACAACGGAGGTAACTTCTCAATGAAAGCGGCGACTTGAAAGGCCTCATTAATGACCATACCTTCAGCAAGGAGGTCATGCACAATAACTTGTAATTCTTGGACTTGAGTTATGACCGACCTAGTGTCAATCATCTTGAAATCCAAAAACCTTGCAGCCACGAACTTCTTAAGTCCGGCATCCTCAGTCTTATACTTTTTCTCAAGCACATTCCATAACGTTTTTGATGTTTCCATGACACTATAGACATTGTACAAGCTATCTTCCAAACAACTCAAAATGTAGTTTTTGCACAAGAAATCAGAATGTTTCCATGCTTCAGTTACAACAAATCGTTCTTCATCTGGAGTGTTTTCAGCCAGGACCGGAGGATCCTCCTTGATGAGTCGCTGCAAATTCAACGTAGTAAGATAGAAGAGCATCTTCATTTGCCAACGTTTGAAGTCAATACCGGAAAATTTTCCGGGTTTTTCTGCTGGTGCCATAGCATGAGCAGGAGTTGAACAGCTTGACGAGGCAGCCACATTTGTAACAGTAGCACCCGTTCCCGCAACATTTCCATTAGTTTGGTTTTCATTCGTTATTTTTCTGTAAAGTTGGAAACAAAACAGAACTTGGTTAAATCAGTGAAGTTTTGATATCTTCAAACTGAATACTAAACCAAACATACAACACGTAACAATGGTGAAGTTTTTATATACTTCAAACCCGTACGTTTATAATTCCGGTAAAGTTTTGATATACTTTAAACCGGACAGAACAATTATTGGAGTAGAAAGCACGAAGCTTTAATCTCCAAAACAATATACAAATATAGATAACAGTTTTAATATATATTTCAATACAGAAATGTTAGTATAAAATTAAAATTCCTTAAGCTTGTTGTTGCTACTGTGTTAAAACACAAAATCAGAAAACTGTTAGAAGAATAAAAGAAATTGGAAAAACAATAAAGATTAAGAAATATTCCGAGTCCACAATTTGCTTGTGCGTCCTTAAGGAATTTTAACCCCCTCACACGTTGCCAAGGTAATGGATTAAATCCTCCCAAGATAAAACGGAATAAACCTATCTGCAACAGTGGCAATACAAACTGCAGGATACCAACGAACTTAAAGAACGGAGCAAAATCACACTTACGAATTTGAGAGAGAGAGAGTGCGAATTAGAATGCAGTATTTTCAGAAAGAAGGAAGTTCTGTAATGTTTTTGGTGTGTTAAAAACGAAGCCATGCCTCAGAATTTATAGGCAATTATTGGAAGAGGTGTGATGTTTGTTCTGGAAAAGATGTCTTTTCAGAAGTTTACGCGGCCTGCCGCTCCTACTGCGGTTACGCCAGGACAGCGGCCAGAGTGGCCCTCTGAATCTGCAGCAGGGTTCTGGCGCGGTCCTACCGCGGTTACGCCAGGACCGCGGCCAGAGTGGCCCTCTGAATCTGCAGCAGGGTTCTGGTGCGGTCCTACCGCGGTTACGCCAGGACCGCGGCCAGACTATCCTTCTGAATCTTCAGTAGTGATCTGGCTTGGGACCTCGGAATTCGATTCCGGCCATACGCCCAAGTCCCATATTTTCCTACGGACCCTCCGGGACCGTCAAATCACGGGTCCGGGTCCAGGTCCGTTTACCCAAAATATTATCCGAAGTCAAATTAACTCATTTTATAGTCAAAATTTATCATTTTTTTTCATAGATTTTCATATTTAGGCTTTTCGGCTACGCGCCCGGACTGCGCACACAAATCGAGGTGAAGCTAAAAGAGGTCTTTAGGGCCTCGAAACGTAGAATTCATTTTAAAAACAAGTGATGACCTTTTGGGTCATCACATTTTATATCACCGTCTAAAGATCCCTTCTAAGCTCCATAGTGTAAACATTTATAAGTTATTACAAACATCATACCATATTTTAATGTTTTGTCAGTAAGGTTGAGCAAACTGGAGAACATATGAGCAAACGTTAGACCCTTCCAAGAGCTATATTTACACAATTTTTAAAAACGAGACAAAATTGGCCTAAAAGGATACATTTGTGTAAATCAGTCAAAAAATAATTGAATGACATTCTTTTTAGGACAAATTAGCTCACCAAGTTAATGGGGACAAAATTTAAATAGTAACCTCAAAAAAGCTATTTATGCAAATGTCCTGTTTTGTCAAAGTCCCACAACTACCAAAGAATACTGCAGAAATGATATCGGGTAACCACTTTTAAGCATGATGTTTAGAATATATTTACAATTTACAATATATTTAAAGATTAGCCAATTTACTCAAATTTCAGGACACAACGTTCTGAAGTTTAAACCTCAAAGTTCATATTTCAAGACATCGTGTCCTAAAATTCAAAAATTATATCAAGAAATTCGAATCTTATGTCCTGAATTTTAAATTAGCAGTTCAAAAATTCAGCACACTTAATTTCAAATTAGCAGCTCAAAAATTTAGGACGATAGGTCCTCAATTCCAAATTAGCACCTCACAATTCAGGATACAAAAATTCAGGATACTCAGTCATAAAGTTTGAGTGAATTAATTAATCCTTAAATGCATTAAAAATTATAGATATATTTTAAATACCAGATTTAAAAGTGGCTACTTGTGACAGAGGGCGGCACTTGAAAACAATAGAACCTCACTCCTCTCTGCCAGTTGCTTTTCTTGGCCCCCAGTTTTCTTGTATTAAAGTCTCACACAGATTTAAGTCAAATTGGTCACATTTCCAATTATGATTACAAATAATCAGTGGGCTGCAACTTTTCTTTTTTATTATTCAACTATTTTTTCTTGCTTATAAATTGTATATCTGTGTATGCAAATCTTCAATTCATTGCCTCAAATCTTGAAAAAAAAATATATTCAGCCAGAAAATCAAATATACAGTCAATGGCTTCTCTAGTTCTTCTATTATCTGAGCTTCTTAAAAAAGAAAATACAGATTATTTGGCCTCATTCTCAGCTTCTTCTTCTTCTTCTTCAACTTCAGCTGTAAATTCTTGTACTATTATGGCTTCAAAAGGAGTTCAATCAATTTCCAGCAAAAGGGTTTTAACAAGTTTAGACAATTACTTTGACAAGGAAGAGGAATTTGAAGAACTTCAAAAGATTTGTGTTGATATGGTTTGGCCTTAGAACTTTTTTTTTTTTTTTTTTTTTGTAATTTGTTTCGTTAAACTATTGTAGTACAACAAGTTTCTTGTTAGGCAACCTAACAGAAAATTTTGTGCTCATTCTTTCTTTTCCATTTTTGTGATTTTTCTTTGTTTGTATTTTCATCTTTTTGATTGAAAAAATAAATTACACAAATTATGCACAACATACATGTAAAATTTCTAACTAGTTATAAGCCTATAAACTCACATATGATGAAATGTTCACAAAGAAAAGCTACCCATTTGGTTTATCCTTTATGGCCCTTTCTTCTTCCATTGTCTCCTTTTTATTTATTTTTTTAATTGTTTTTGGTTTCCTATCCGATGTCCGATACTCTTGTTGGGCCCGACTATATTTGGATTTGCACCGGAAAATCTTATATTGTAAGTTAAAGCTCTCCCTAACAAATGCGACTCCATGCTTTGGACTCGAACCCGAGACTTTTGGTTAAGATGAAGGAGTAATGTGTCATGGTTCTCAAATATATGAGTGCTAGCTTCACGGGATATTGATCGTGATCTCTGGCGACTTGAGAAGAGCCTACTCTCACCACTTACACTCTGTTTGGATCATTGTTCCCTATCGTTTTATAATGTATTGTATTGTATCGTATTGTACCGTATCGTTTTATGAATACAATGTTTGGATAGATTGTATTGTTTGTTATTATTAAATAATATTTTGTTGTTTGATTTGACTGTATCGTACTGTACTGTAACTGATTAGTTTACTAAAATACCCTCAATTGTTTAAATATTAAATTTATCAAAATTATGTATAAAAATAATTTTAAAAAACAAAACAGAATAAGGCAAAACACAACAAGGAAGCAGAACAAAGGAGCAAGACAGAAAAAGGCAAAACAAAGGAGCACAACTAATTAGAATTGAGTTACAAGCAAATTAGGAGAAAAAAATAAAACAGGAAAAAAACAAAGTAGGTTATAAGTTAGAGATTTGGAGCTAAAATAGAAAAAAGATAAAGGGTAAAATAGAATTATGAAGTAATAAGTTAGGACAAAATTGGAAAGAAAAATAGGAAACAATCCCACCACACCAAATTGGTTGTTTCAAAAAAGGGGACTTTTTATTGTTCCGGAACAATGGATTTAACAATACAATATAACCAATTTTAATGAAACAATCAAAATAAACATTGTTTTGAGATAACAATACAATACAATACAACGAGGAACAACCATCCAAACAAGCTTTTAATGGTATAAACATTGCATATATTCCAACCTTGAGTGCCACATTGTCATATTTATCTTCTGGAAAAAACGGATCTGAAATTAAGTCAACTTACTACTTTTAGTTTGGACGACTAAAAATTACCAAGATATCCTAAATTGGTTTAAGCCTTCTAATGGATCAATTTGGGTATACTTGTGAAGGTAAAAACTAAATTGTGTACTATGTTAATTTATTATCTTGCATATACATATTTATCACTTAGTTATGATTAAGCAATATGTATCTTCACGTTAATTATTATCTGTTAAGATTGAATTATTGCTCGCTTCGGTCGAACTCTGACAGCTTAGGGAAGAATGATGGGTCGCTAACGAGGCCCCTAAATGACCGCTCAGAAGGCCTACCTATTTTTTTCCCAATCTGTCACTTGCTCGTCCCTCTCTCATGAAAATGGTCTCTCCTAGGAAAACTGCCATTTTTGATTCCTCTTCAATGATCTGGAATTTCTGCGAGGAGCTATTTAGTTTGATGTAAATACTGAATTATATTTTTAACGGCAAGACAAGTAGCGCGGAGTTAATTTCCGTGGATAAAAGTGACACCCATATGACAACCCTTAAAACTACAAGTAACAACCTCAAATTTCTGCAAAATAGACCAAGTGGACTATATAGCTCACGGTTTCAGAATTCAGCCAAGTCCTCACCAACAACACCAGCCTATGTTTGTCAGGACTATTTTTTGCATTATATGGCCTTTTCTATTCTTTGAATTCTGTCATCATTAATTCAGTTGGCTAAATTTCGTCTTTAAGAAATAACCAATTATTTTCGCTAGTTATCTATTTTTGGGATAACTATTTAATAAATGATCCTCTTTTTATTTTTCTTGTAATATTGTAGACCTTTTAGACCGTAGTCTAAAAATCCCTTTTATGAGAAAACGCTGAACTAAAATTTTGTTAATTATTACGAACATCAGACCACAACCTAATGTTTTGTCAGTAAGGTCGAACAAACTGAAAATCATATAAACAAATGTTACACCCCTAGTTCAACGTTGTCTTGAAAGGATAATCTTCCGAGGGCTATATTTACATAGTTTTTAAAAATTGAGAAAAACATGGCCTAAAAATGGGACATTTGCGCAAATCAATCAAAAATAGTTGAATGACATACTTTTTAGGACAAATTAGTACTAAGTTAATTGGGAAAAAGTTTGTTAAAATAGCACGGGCTAGCCAGTTTTCGGACTGATCATTCAAAACTAGCCATCGTTTGCAAAGTCATTGAAAAATAGCCACTATTTTGCTGCAACAGGGACCGGTCCAGCATAATATATTAGAGATCGATGCACCTGTGTATGAACTTCCAGTGTATTATTCTGGAACTCCAACACGCGAAAAGTTCCAGCATAATATACTGAAAATTGGAACACGTGTATGAACTTCCAGCGTATTATGCTGGAACTCCAACACGCGAAAAGTTCCAGCATAATATACTGGAGATTGGAATACCTGTGTATGAACTTCCAGCATTTTATACTGGACCAGTATATTATACAAGAACTCCAATATATTATGCTGGAGTTCCAGCTTCCAGTATACTTATGCTGGAACTCCATTATAATATGTTGGAGTTCCAGTATACTCATGCTGGAACTCCATTATAATATACTGGAGTTCCAGTATATTTATGCTGGAACTCTAGTATATTATGCTAGAGTATTTTTCGAATTTTGAACAGTATTTTCGTTTTGATTTATCTTTACATGAAAAGTGGCTAAATTTTGATTATCTTTGACACTGTGATTATTTTTGAATGACCACTTATAAATCTGGCTATTTTCGAACTTGTCCCACAAAGTTTAGTAGTAACCTCATAAAAGCCTGATCACGCCCAACTATGCCTTATAAAAAAGGACTCTGCGGACGTTGCAAATATAACCCCGAGTATTACGCCCAGGGTCGAATCCACAGAGAGTTAACCTATCAACTGCTACCTTCAGACCCGCTAAGTCTTCAGAACCAGCTTCCCAAATATTCAAATCTCAGTTGAGTGTTCTTTAACAACTAGCTTGCAAATAACTAACTGGCTGTATCAATCATGAACGCTAATCTTACCGTAAATCTCTCCCGAGTAATCACAGTAATTTACTATTGCACTCTCCCGAGATACACTAGCTTACTTTATTTAGCACGATTCACTTTAGATTACACCCAAGGCTTCGTTATCCCTAATCCCGCCTTTAAACCTACAATTATAGATTCCTCTAATAATCTAGGAGTGGTGTTGTTCAACAATACCCTAAATATGCATTCTTTTCCAAGTTATACACACTAAATAGGCACAGCTAATTGAGGATCCTGTCAATTAACTACAACGAACACGAAGTTGAACAAATAAAGATTAAACTAGCAATTTGTATTCACATAAACAAGAAGTTCATCACCCAATAGGTTCCATCAATGCCTTAGACAAGGAATTTAGCTACTCATAGATATGGAAGAATAAACTAAGCTTGAATTCATCATAAAATCAAAAAGAAAAGAAGAAAGATGTTTAGAGTACTTTCTCACAATTGTTTTCCTTGCTAAGAAACCTAAAAAAATCAATACATGCCTCTCTTGGGCGAAGTCTAATGTTTTAAATAGGGTTTAGGTCTAAAAATCCCGTAATTGACACTTTGGTCCCAGAAGTTTCTGCGTCTGCCGCGGTTCTGCCGCGGTCGCGGTAGAACCGCGGCCAAACACCCTCGCGGATTCTCACAACTTCTGCAGCTGCTTCCCACCGCGGTTCTGCCGCGATCGCGGTGAAACCGTGGTGGATCCCATTCTCTGAATCTTCGGCCTGTTTTTGCCCGGGTCACTTAGGAAATTTCACAGTTGGCCTCTTTTTCATCACTTTTGACTCCAAAACTGCTCCTTAGCCGTCTTTATACATATATCACCTACAAATCATGAAAAGCACCAATAAGAGCATTTTGTCATCACTTTTAGCATTAAAACTACGCAAGAAGGTGATTATTTAAGGTGTGATTATAGTCAAATTCACCTATTATCAAAGCCATTTGTGCAAATGTCCTGTTTTGTCAAAGTCCCAAAACTGGCCAAGAATACCCATAAGACAGAGGGCAGCACTTGAAAACAACATAACTTCCCTCCTCTCTGCCAATTGCTTTTGTTGTCCCCTAGTTTTCTTGTATTAAAGTCTCACACAGATTAAGTCAAGTTGGACACTTTTCCATTTGTGAGAAACAAATAATCAGTGGGCTGCAACTTTTCTTTTTATTATTCAACCACTTTTTCTTGCTTATAAATTGTATATCTGTGTATGCAAATCTTCAATTCATTGCCTCAAATCTTGAAAAAGAAAATATATTCAGCCAGAAAATCAAATATTTAAGCTGAATTTCAATGGCTTCTCTAGTTCTTCTCTTATCTGAGCTTCTTAGACATGAAAATATAGATTATTTGGCCTCATTCTCAGCTTCTTCTTCTTCAACTTCAGCTGTCAATTCTTGTGCTGTTATGGCTTCAAAAGGAGTTCAATCAAATTCCATCAAAAGGGGTTTAACAAATTTTAACAATTACTTTGACAAGGAAGAGGAATTTGAAGAACTTCCAAGGATTTGTGTTGATATGGTTTGGCCTTAGAACATTTTTTTTTGTAATTTGTTTAGTTAAAACTATGTAGTACGACAAGTTTCTTATTAGGGAAAGCAAACCCAAATTTTTGTGCTCGTTCTTTTTCTTCCATTTTTTGTGATTTTTCTTTGTTTGTATTTTCATCTTTTTATTGAAAAAACAAATTATACAAATTTACAATTAATCCCCAACATACATGTAAAATTAGAAAAAAACAACAACAAATATAACCTAATTTACAACGGCTAATTGAAAAATAGCCACAATTTTAAAAGTGATCAAAATTTAGACTTTTTTTCATGTAAAGATAAAATCTGAACAAAAATACTCTTGAAAATTCGAAAATATTCTAGCATAATATGCTGGAGTTTGAATCTTTTACATATGAAATTCCAGGTAGTGTGTTGGAATTTCAAAATAATATGCCGGAAATTTATTCGCAGGAGCTCCAAAATTTAGCATATTATGATGGAATTCTTCGTGTTTCAGCTAAAATAATGTCTGTATTTTTAATAATTTTACAAAACTAGTTATTTTTTAATTATCAGTTCGAAAACTGACTAGCCAATACTATTTTTCGTGTAAAATTTCTAGCTAGCTATAAGCCTATAACCTCACATACGCTGATAATGAGGCCACCCATTTGGTTTATCCTTTTTAGCCCTTTCTTCTTCATTGGTCTCTTTATCCATCGGGGTGAAATTCAAAAATATCAAGATTTACAAGTGATAATTTAAAAATAGTCACAGTTTCAAAAGTAATCAAAATTTAACCACTTTTCATGTAAAGATAAATCTGAATAAAAATACTGTTCAAAAGCCGAAAAATATTCCAGCATAATTTACTGGAGTTCGAATTTTTTACATGGAACTTCCAGCGTAATATACTGGAGTTCCAGCATAATATTTTGGAAGTTCATACACAAGTGCTTCAATCTCCAGTACATTATGCTGAAACTTTTCGTGTGCTAGAGTTCCAGCATAATATGCTGGAAGTTCATACACGGGTGCTCCAATCTCCAGTATATTATGCTGGAACTTTTCGTGTGCTGGAGTTCCAGCATAATATGCTGGAAGTTCATACACAGGTGTACCTGTAGACAATAAATTTGCGTCGAGAAAATAAAATCAAGACCGAAAATATCGCCACAATCGTAGTATTTTATTTCGAATATGTTGAGTGTACAATCTCTATGAATCCTCTGATTCTTCTTTTCAACAGTAAATAAATTCAAGGGCCTTTGAGCTTGATCTTGAATCTATGTTTGTTGCCACGAACGATGATCTTGAATTCGACAGGCACGAACTTTGATTTGAACTCGCACTCCTTGAACCTTGATTTATTCTTCGTTCTTGAGCTTAAACTTGATTTCTTGAACTTGAACTTGATTGCTTGAAACTTGTAGAGAAATTTGCAGCGTTTGATCCACGAGCTCTCTCTTGCTTCTTGTTATAACTTCTGGTCCCTTTTTTGAGTTATGAAGACCCCTATTTATAGTTGTGGAAGGGAGAAGTTGTGATAAGAACAAACTCTTTCCAACCAATCAAATTAAAGTGTGACATGGCCGCATTTGATTGGCCAGAACATGTCACTTGCATATGTGGCGCGGTTTCATTGGCCTTTCAGTGTGACCGGGCATGCCTTGTCATTTTGACACGTGGCATGGTCCTATTGGCTCTTCCGCTTGACTTGGCGCGCCACGTCATTTGACACGTGGCACCAAACTGGGCCTCTAGGAAGATGTCATCTGAGGCTTAATGAAGTGGGCTCAACACTTTAGCCCAATTAAATGGGCTAGCCCAATGGATTAAGACTTATTTATTTAACCCATATATATTGGACTTATTTATATAATTCCATTATATTAGCCCATAATATTTATTTGGACCAATATATCTTGAATTTAAAATATAATCCAAATTATTTCATGGATTTAATTTTAATAAAATTTATATGCCTACAAATGGCCCTACTTCAAATCTTGCCGAGGTATGACATTACCTAACATCCGTGACAAGTTTTGAAGTATAACGTACATACACATATATCCTTTATATGCGTATACAATACAATGGGATACATATTTGTCCATACACCTCTTGAAATGCCTCTTGAAAATGTGAAATTGGTTTAAATTAATGCGTGAATGAATTTTCCTTTTCTTGTGGCAGTTGCTTTAGCTATGAAATCTCCTGCTGAATTAACTGCTAGCAAAAGTCTAAAGAGTCTTGCACCTATTTTCACGTGAGTCAAGTGCACCTCAGATTTGTATATTAGAATCCTACAAGCAGTTTAATAGCATGGAATAATTGCACCGCCTCACAGTGTCCTTGTCCAAATAGTAGAATGATTTTTTACCGTATGTATCCTTTTTGGTCTTTAATTACGGTCATCCCACATCGGCAAAGTCACTTAATGTGCTGCCTTGAGAAATCTATAAATAGCCACATTCTCATGTATTTTGAGCATCAATCATCTTTCGGCATCTTCAAGCTGCCCTTGAATTCGTTTCTTTGACGACCGGAGGCATTAACGCGAAGGTAATTTCTTCTTCTTGTTTTGTTGTCTTTTTTCTTTTTTTAGGTCAAGCGAGAAAGATATGTTCTTGTTCAACAAGATGATCCACGCATGAAGAAGACGGTCTTAGGGTGTGAGGGGATGGTACCCATCCCTGCCTGAATATCGGAGAGATTACTCTCATGGCCCGACTACCGGAGAGATTACTCACAATGTGGCCTGACTATCGGAGAGATTACTCTCAAAATGACCCGACTACCGGAGAGGCCAACTTAAGGTGCAAAGGGACTCATATGTCCACCTTAAGATTGGAAAGTTATAGTTCCTTTTAAGGACAAACCCACGAAGAGGCCAACTTAAGGTGCAAAGGGACTTATATGTCCACCTTAAGATTGGAAAATTATAGTTCCTTTTAAGGACAAACCCACGAAGAGGCCAACTTAAGGTGCAAAGGGACTCATATGTCCACCTTAACATTGGAAAGTTATAGTTCCTTTTAAGGACAAACCCACGAAGAGGCCGACTTAAGGTGCAAAGGGACTTATATGTCCACCTTAAGATTGGAAAGTTATAAAGTTTCAACTCGAAGACTTCATGGATTTGATGACGTCGACTTGAACACTTGGAAAACTTTGAAGATTCGGCGGACTTTGCAGACTTCAACTTGAAGATTCGGCGGACTTTGATGTTTCAATCTGAAAAATTTGAGGGCTCAAATACTTCCACTTGTAGACCGACGCGTTTGAGGACCTCAACTTGAAGACTTCAACTTAGAGACCTGGAGGGCTTAGATATCTCAACTTGAAGGGTGGTGAACGCGAAGACTTCAACTTGAAGACCGACGGACTTGAGGATTTCAACTTGGAGACTTCGAGGGCTTAAACAACTCAACTTGAATTCTTGTGAACTTAAGGACTTCAACTTGAAGCCGATGGACTTGGAGGGATTTAATACACTAACTTAAAGCTGGCGGATTTGCAGACTTCAACTTGAAGACCAAAAATTTGAAGGTTTGGCGAACTTGAAGGCATAACGAATCACCAGGCTTCATTGCAAATACTTGGTAGCCTCTGTTGATACCCAATTTTTCCCTGCATATTTTCACATATACAAAATACTTTCAAAATAACATATATATGCATATATAAGTATGCCTAAGGATTTTAATATTTTTTCCCAACTTTTTAAAGATTTTTAAAATCAATTTATTGTCCATTTTAGCAGTACAAAATCAGTAATTATTCCCAAAATCCTCAATTTTGGTGAATAATTTATTTTATTCTCATGTTTATATAAAAATATAGTTAAGGTAATTTTTTATACATTTTTTACAAATTTATTTGATATTTTAAAGCTAAATTGCATATAATTGTAATTCTAGCCTATTTTAAGTTTAATAGCATTTTAATTATAAAAATTGGTTTCAGTATTTTTAAATTAATATTTATGTGTTAATAACTGACTCAGTACTTTTAATTTGCTTTTAAAATCATTTTTTACTAGTTTTATAAAAAAGAATAAGAAGAGAAAACTGGCTATTTAACATTTAGCCTCATTTCTTTTCAATTACAGCCTATTTACATTTCAATTTTAGCCCTCAAATTGACCCAATTCTAACCCCAATTGGACCGGCCCAATTCCAATTTTACCCAACCCCTTAACCCATTTGTTTAACCCGCCCGGATTTTCTTTCAATCCAGGCCGTTGATCAAATGATCAACGGCCAAGATCACCCCTTTCCATTTTAATTCACCAACCCCACCCTAATCCCCCCATTTCGTTTAGTCCGCCGCCCTTGAATACTCTCCACTCCCAAAATGCTCTCGAAGGAACCCTAACCGTCTCCGATCCTTTTCCACCGTACTTTCACCGGAATCCATGGCTTCTCAAGCCATGGATGGTCTGTACTCACTCCCATCCACCATTAGACCATGGGTGTTCGAAGCTTTGAGGTCTGACCTCGATGATTCTCTTTCAGAGCTTCTTAGATCTATGGTTCTATGGCCTCTCCGGCCATGCTCAGGCGTATTCAAGCATTAGGAGCCTATTTCCCACCTCATCCGACTCCAGATCGGAGTTTCTTCCGAGCCTTTCTCATTTCTAGGGTTTCTCTGAAATCCTAAGCTATTCGAGGTTTTTCTTTATTTGTTTTCTTAGATCTGTGATATATTTGTGTTCTACTGGATTTTTAAGTGTTTTCCCCAATTTTTTCTTTCAAAATTGTTTCTCTTCGATTTAGGGTTTCTGAAAGGTTTTCAAAACATCTTTCTGATTCTTTTCTTTATGTGTGTTTGTCTATATTATGCTCGTGTGTTTTCCTTCTCTACCATGCATGTGTTGTTCTGCTGTTTTCTTCCTACTATACACGATTCTTCTATATCTTTGTATTCTACTGTGCCTTTAGACTAGGCTCGCATGTTAATCTTTGTTATGTTCTTCTATCTGTTCTTTGCTATATTCTCAGTATTTTTCTACTGTACGTGTTTCCTACTGAGTTCTTAAATTTTGTTTGCTTTACCTAACTTTGTTTGAGTTCTAAGCATGCTTCCTTNGATATACGATCTGAAATTCAAGAGCCATCTTGCTCACATAACTCCATCGCTACACAGAACCTTAACACTTAAGAAATTTATCAAGCCGTTTCACAACTCACACGACCCAATATAGTATTAGATGAAATAGCCGACAACAAGATAACATCCAATATCCGGATAATCCTCCATAAGGAGCGCTATGCTGAAAAGAATACATCCAGCCAGATATAGAGCCCGCCTACATATTTAAATCCTTCCACAGACCTCAAGCCGATTTTGATCGTTCCGCACTAGGCAAATAACCTTTCAAGGGTCCATAAATACCCTTTTTTTCCTATAACTCATAAGAACAACCATCATAACCGGAGTAAACCTCCAGAGTCCACAGCCCAATAAATTCAGTGCCCTCCAGACATGATTTTCAAATTAGCGATTCACCACAATCTTCATACTTGGTTTAAATTTTCGATCAATCAAGTGACTACATGTCACACTTATACAATCTCCTCGTGAGACAGGCTCCCACGACCTTCTGCACCAGATAACCAGTCTGCACATCCATACCACCGGCCGCACTAACATTGTAAAGCAACTCAAGAATCCATAACCAGGTTGTAAAGACTCTTTCACAAAACACCGACCTCAGGTGAGGCCGAAGACAATACCAGCTTACTCTAAACATTCAAATCCCTTTCCTGCTCATCCGAGCTCGTGACATCCTAGCCAACACCGAACCGTAACCTTAATCCTCACTTTCAAATTTCATACCGCTCACTGCACCTAACATGCCAATATGCGACAGTATAAGAATTTCATCATAAATCCTGAATCACTAATAGATCATTCACTTCATCATACAAAAACCTTTTTACTTCACTTATTCCAAGAGAACCATAGCAATATGGGAGTAACTTCTCATAACCTTAGGACATTCAAATCCTCAAGCAGTGGTCTAAACGACCAGAACCCTTCTGGGATCCGTCTACACAGGATATGCCATAATAGTTGAATACTTCCAAATATAATCAATTACGGGGCCCTCGAGCCTCGTATGTACCACCACTACTATGACGATTCCACCATGGCTAACTAATCTTACTTCTTTAATTTCATCCTTGATTGCCTTAGAATAATAATAACCCCATCCAACACAAAAAGCACTCAATCCGCACTCATCTCGAGTGGCCTTGTATCACGAGACCATGCTGTCTCATATCCCACGAACCAACTCATGCCTCCCTTGGGCGCATATTCGCATTCTCAATTGGTACGCCCATTCTGATAACTTTACTACGAATTCGAAGTTATTTCCTCTCATTCTTCCGACTGCTACACTACGAGTCAAAAATATCATAGAACATCTCGAGCCTCTTATCATAGTCCGCCACGGAAACTCGATTCTTAATTATACCGCGGGCTTGAAATCTTTAGGCACCACATTTTAACTTTTGAATTCACTAGGACCGTTGTTGAGAGTCGCCCACTCTGGCTTGGTCCCGAATGTAATCAATCTTCAAGGCTCCGCTAGCACACGAACAACCATCCCCGTGGAGCACCCGATTGAATCATTTCGTTGTAAATCATCTCCGTACGAGACACAAATCCCGAGTCTTCCTAAAGCCCGAACATGAGACAACAAGGCCAACTTTGACACACTGTTACCAATTCCTTTGCTCAAATTACCACTTATGTTCTTTTCCCTTAGCCGAAATAACTTACCAATACGCCGATAACCCGAAACCTCACAAGGGGATAACCATGCAATCTAACCATAGGCAGTGAGACTCTCCCACTTAGCTTCAAGCCACTTTTACACAACTCTGGAACCTTCCAAGGTTCTTTCCCTCATTGTTGACATGATCTTGCATAACCAACCCGCCAAATTCCTCAAAATATTTCTGTAAAACCCTCTATGAATACTCTGAATCATTAATCACATTCACATGACCAATCTCTTTACCGTATAGCCAGTAAAATTCTTCGCAAAAACTTTGATAACCACGCGACCGTTAACCTGCTCGCAGGAGATAACCCACCTGCGAAAATTATGCTCCAACATCTTCCCACGTCATTGCACGGGGCACAACCACAACAACATCAATAACCCATCCTGAGTCCGTACTCATTCACCAATTGTACAAGTCCATTCACTGCTTGTGGACATCATCTAAATGTGCGATAATATATTCAAAGTCATGTTGTATCATTCTTCATATCAAGCAACTCCTTCCTGTCGTATCAAATCTCCCGCCGTGTAGTAGCCGATATTTCAAGTCAATTCTATAAACCCAATCGCTGTCCACCCTGAATCCCAACTCACTCTAGTCTTTTTCTCCGGGTGGGTAGTCATCCTTGTTGATACCAAATTTTTTCCTATGTATTTTTTTATACGAAACACTTTTAAAATAACGTATATATGCATATATAAGCATGCCTAAAGATTTTGGTATTTTTCCCAATTTTTTAAGATTTTTAGAATCAAGTTATTGTCCATTTTAGCAGTACAAAATCAGTGATTATTCCCCAAAAATATTAACTTTGGTGAATAATTTATTTTATTCCCACCTTTACACCAAAAAATAGTTAAGGTTATTTCTGCACATTTTTACAAATTCATTTGGTATTTTAAAAAGCTAAATTGCATATAATTGAAATTCTAGCCTATTTTATGTTCAATAGCATTTTAATTATAAAAACTAATTCCAGGAAATTTAAATTAATATTTATGTGTTATTAACTGACTCAGTACTTTTAATTTGCTTTTAAAATTATTTTTACTATTTTTTAACTGACTCAGTACTGTTTTCTTCTTACTATACACGATTCTTCTATATCTTTGTATTCTACCGTGCCTTTAGACTAGGCTCGCATGTTAATCTTTGTTATGTTCTTCTATCTGTTCTTTGCTATATTTTTAGTATTTTTCTACTGTACGTGTTTCCTACTGAGTTCTTAAATTTTGTTGTCTTTACCTGACTTTGTTTGAGTTCTAAGCATGCTTCCTTTATTGTTTCTTAAGTTTACATAACTTCTTCTCTCTGCTGAACTTGCTTAAATTCCGAGCTTTTCTCAAACATGTTCTTTATGCTTCCAAACCTGCTATCATGTTTGTTGGTCTCTTATGAGTCTCTGAAAGAGACCTCTGAGTCTGTTTCAATGGCTTGCCTTCTTATCTCTGTGCCTGATTCGAGTGAAAACCCTAGAATTCGAGGGTTTCTTTGGCAAGTTCAATTTTGTGTTTGGCCTGGGGTTCTACTTTGAAACCCTGAACTCTCAGACTCATTCTGAGTCTATAAATTGGACCTGAACCCTTTTTATGACTGTTTCTATGATAGTCTTTTCTAATCAGCATGACAACTCCTTTTTGTTTGATATTTGTGTGCCTTATATATGAGAAATTCTTCTTTCAAAAAGGTTTTGCCAATTATGATTGATTCTGAATTCCTTTTAGTAAGGTTTGATTGATTGTTATTGATTTTCCTTAAGTAAAACCCTTTCCTCTCTTTTTCTGACTTGGTTCATTCGAACAAAGCCTACGATTTTGATTTTACTGACTGTTTGATTGATTCCCTTTCCTTATTTTCACAAATCGTGTACCACTGGACTTTTTTTTCCTTAAATAAACTCCTATGTATTTACCCTCTTTGTGTTACTTTGGAAAAGATTTCAGTCAAATTCTTTCCTTAACTATCTTCTACCCTTTTGAAATCAGAATCCCTTAACTAAAGGGAGACTTTATGTGATTGATTGTAAAACTATTTTCTTACCTTTTCTTACTTGCCTTCTGCACTATAAAAGGGGACTACCCTTCTGCACTTTAAGGACACACGATTGAATACTCTTTAAGACAACTTCGAATTCAATACTTTTACACACCTTCAGCTTACACTACTCACCTCACACTCTCAATTTCAGTACTTTCACATTCTCATCTGAGTTTCTTCTGGTCTGTTTGCTTGCAATTTGGGCTTTACTCTACTTTTTCTCTGCTTATTTCTGAAACTGGTATGTCCTAACTTAGTTTCAGCCATCACACCAATATGTTTATTTACAGCTTGTGCAATCCTGTTTACTTTACTGTCCATGCTCATTGTTTAATCTGTATATTATTCTCTTTGCACCTGTTTTCTACTGTGAATCCCTATGCCCCTATTCCCTCTATGTGTTTGAGTTAAGGTTCAGGCATGGCAGTATCCAAATTGCTGCTCATGTTTGGACCTGATCCTTAATGGATCCTAACTCCCAAACAAATGTCGCTAACAGGCTGGTCAGGGGTGTGCCAGCACTCCTAATTGCTGGGTATGACCACCAGCCTGCCATGGCCTTCCCAGAATCCCCTCTATTGCACTTACACTCATTCCTAGTTTCTAAGTTCTGCCCCCCTCCTATGAGCCTTGCTTTGGGACCTTGAGTTCCCTCTGAACTTGGACATCTGAGGGCTGGCCCTTCCACACTGCACTTTAATTCAATTCTGCAATTTATTTGGGTGTAAGCACTGCCCGGAGTTCATGAAGCTCCTGGGAACTCTGACACACCCAAAAATGAGAAAGGCTTTGGAAATCAGATCTTTGGAGTTGGTTTATTTCATGTTTCAGACTTGGAGTCTAAATTAGGCTCTCCTTGGTTGTACTTTAATTTCTGATGTAATTTTACTTTCCTTTATTCATTCTGGGTTGTAATAATTTGTAATAACTTATGGGTGTATATAGTGAAAAGGGGAGGGTCACTCATGTATGCATGTGGGTAGACATCATGTTCTTAGGTGTTTATTCCTGCAATCTCATCCTGCTTTTCATCTATGCATATCATATAGAAATCCTGCTTATAGTTCTTCACTTATGCATGTCATATAAAAATCCTGTCTATAGTTCTACACTTATGCATTTCACATAGAAATCCTGCTTATAGTTCTGCACTTATGCACGTCATATAGAAATTCTGTCTATAGTTCCGCACTTATGCATTTCATATAGAAATCCTGCTTATAGTTTTGCACTTATGCACATATAGATACCATGCCTTTGAGCTTCTGCACTCATATAGATACCATGACTATAGGCTTCTGCATTCTTGCATCGTATAGATAACCTGCCTATAGGATCTTTTAAATTCTGCATTTTGCATCTATCGTTAGGCAAACAGATTATAGGTTTAAAATAACAAAGTCGCATTATAGATACCATGCCTATAGGACTCTCGCGTTTCTATAAACGTTTTTAAAATCAATCACGCCTAGAAAGCATGTCTATAAGGGTAATCAACTGAATCTGAATCAAGCCTAAAATCAACAATTTCGATACTCAACATCTGCAGAGTGTATGTTTGCTTTCTTTAAAATTAGTATACTTCGCATTGCTAGATATCATGCCCATAGGTCTCACCTAGGCAAGCCATTAGGTAATTAATTAACTACACCAGTCTTTAATAATCACAACCAGCGGGCAGGCCTAATTTGGACTTCTTATTTGAAAATATGTGATAAATCAGCCACGCCCTAACGTTTAAGTTTAATTAAAGACCTAATCAGTATCTGAAAGACATGCTAAAACTACATGTTCTTTATGTTTTAAGGAGGTTTGTTTGAGCCTTGTCTGTTATGTGCTTCCCCATACTTGTCATGTATGTTTTGAATGTCGCCTTAGACTTTTGTCCTTTTTAAACTCTAAAAGCCAATTTTCCCTCCCCTTTAGGACTAGTAGTCCCTAATACCTCCGGGGCTGATAGGATTGGGACGGGTAATAGCATGCAATAAGTAACGAGACCATTCCGCGATTTAATACCTTAACGGGGTGGGTAAGGGTAGACATGGATATGATGACCACGCGATAACACCACGTGTATAAATGGTTACCGGGTGTTGTGTGGGGTGATCCGTGTTATTTATAAACCTAGGACCCCCCTCCCTCTTTACTTGTTTACTTCCTTTTTCTAGAATTTTAAAGCTGTTTAGTTTTCAGTTTCTTTAACTTCTTCTTTTACGTCAATCACTTGTACTTATTATGCAAAATCTCTCTTTTAATTGTCTGATTTTCAGTACTGTTTCTCCCCAAACTTCCGCCTCTTTCACTTTTTTTTCGAATTACTTGCACCAGTTATTTGACCCCTTTCCCTTTACTTGTGTATCTTTCTTTAATTATAAAACTACCTTCTTCCAAATTTCAGCACTCTTTAAACCTCTTGTACTTCTTTTATTTGCAACCGTTATGTGAAAGTTACCTAGTATTTACAAAGCTTGCTTGATTACTTGTTGTTTGTATTTAAAGTCACAGTTGTAGCATGGCCGGGAACCACACTAGTGGATCTTGAGGGGTGCCTAACACCTTCTCCTCGAGATAATTTCAAGCCCTTACCCAACCTCTGATTTTCTAAATCAAATTCATTTTTAGTGTCCTAATGCACTTAATCATTAGGTGGCGACTCTTATAAATTGCAAACCCAATTCCCAAAAGGAAAAAAGTTGTCCGCCCAAATGTCATAAACCCGATTTCGCGAGAAAAAGGGGGCATCGACAGCCTCCTAAAAGACTATAATCATTCCATTGAAGACACCAATTTACCATGGAAGCTTGCCCCTTTTAAATCAAATGAGATCAAAGTTCAACAGGAGGATGACGTTTCAGCTTGATTTTACATTCCTCCATACTTCACTCGGACAACAATTGGGGCAATATGTATCTTTTGAACTTATGCGACTGAACTTAGAATGAAACTCTAAGCTGCCTACGTACCTCGGTGAAGAGGATCAAGTCATACCGTAGTTCAGACTGGGTGATTTTTTTTTATAGGGACCGTACACAGTTTAGACTCATGCGGGCCAGGAGTGTAGCAACATGCAGTTTAGGCTCATGCGTCAAGGAGCGTTGCATCTTCAAGGATAATACTTCTTTTAAGAACTTGCCATTGATAGGGTCGATTCTCATGCCATCTGCATCAACCAACTTGTAAGCCCCACTTGAGTAAGCTTCTTGTATGACTTATGGCCCATCCCATTTTGAAGTGAACTTCCCTACAGGTTTATGGGAAGTAATTATGGGTCTTCGTACGGGAAGAACTTGATCTCCTACTTGAAAGGATCTCGGGCGAACTATTTTATTGAAGGCGCGAGATAATCGAGCTTGATAACATTCAAGACTCTGTTGAGCTTCCAACCTCTTCTCATCGAGAGCCTCCAACTCTGCTAATCGAAGTCGAGCATTTTCTTCATCAGTGATCCCTTCTTGAATAGCCAGTCGTAACGAAGGTATCTGACGCTCAAGTGGCAAGACGGCTTCGACTCAATAAACGGGTGAATAAGGAGTCGCCTGTGTTGGCGTGCGGTGAGTCGTCCTATATGCCCATAGAGCTTCTTCCATACGGTCATTCCAATCTCGTTTGGATTTGGAGACGACTTTCTTTAACAAGTTGCATAGAGTCTTGTTGAATGCCTCGGCTAGACCATTGGCGGCAGCATTGTACATCGAAGAGTTACGTTGCTTGAAGCCAAAGAGATCACAAATCTTGTTCATCAGCCTATTATCGAATGGCTTTCCATTATCCGTTATTATGTAACGAGGAATGCCAAAGCGATAAATAATGTTTAGTTGAATGAAACTTGCAACATTTTCCTTCTTTACTTCCTTAAGAGCAACAGCTTCAGCCCATTTTGAGAAGTAGTCAGTTGCAGCTAAGATGTATAGGTGCCCACTAGAGGACTTTGGCATTGGTCCAACAACATCCAATCCCCAAGCGTCAAACGGCCAGGATGCAATAGTTGGGTGCAACATTTCAGGAGGTTGATGAATAAAATTCGCATGGAATTGACAAGCCTTGCATCTTCGAGCATAGTCCAAGCAATCTTTTACCCTCGTTGGCCAATAATATCCCATCCTTTTTATATGGAAGTGGAGCTTTGGTCCAGACTGGTGTGACCCACATACCCCAGAATGCGCTTCTTGCAAAGCTTGGAGTGCTTCATCTTCCCCTAAGCATCACAAGAGTACTCCCTCGAATGATCTTCTGTATAGGGTATCTTTGTAGTAAAGGAAGAGGTGCACGACGACGGATTTCAGTTCTTCTCCGCGGATTTTCTGGAAGTATACCATAGCATAAGTAGTCGATAATGGGTTGTCGCCATTCTTCTTTCTCAACTTTAGAAACAGCGACAAGATGCTTGAGTTCATTTTCTTCACCTTCAGCCTCATTTGGCAGCGGTACTACCCATTTTTGGCAGACAGTAACTTGCGCTTGATCAGGCAGGGTTAAAGATGAAGCTAGGGCAGCTAAAGTGTCCACCTTCTTATTTTCTTTCCTTGGCACATGCTGAATAGTCACATCACCGAGCCACCCCATTAACTTTTTAGCGTAATCATGATATGGGCGTAGTTCAGGCTTTTTGACCTCGTAACTACCTAAAAGCTGATTGACCACTAACTGAGAGTCACCAAACACTCGTAATTGCAACCGCTTCATTTCGACAGCCATTTCGAGCCCAAGTATTAGTGCTTGATACTCAGCAACGTTGTTAGAGCAGAGTTGCGTCAACATAAAAGAGTAGGGCAGAACTTCACCTTGAGAAGTGACAAATACTACACCAGCACCAGCTCCTCCGCGATGTGCAGCACCATCAAAGTACATCTTCCATGGAGGCTGAACTTCGATGACCATGGCGTCCTCATCAGGTAGTTCGTCAGTACTCCCAATCATCAGGTATAGGGTGATCTGCCAAGAAGTCTGCTAACGCTTGTCCTTTTATAGCCTTTTGAGGGATGTACACGATTTCAAATTGTTGAAACTGGAGGTACCACCTTGCTAGTCGATCACTAAGGACAGGATTTGACATCACGAACTTGATGGGATTTGCTCTAGAAACCAAACGAACGACATGAGCTTGAAAGTAGTGTTTCAACTTTTGGATTGAGAAGACTAGCGCCAAACATAACTTTTCAATTGGCGAATAATTCAGCTCATTTGGTGTCATCATCCTGCTCAAGTAGTAAAGGGAGTTTTCTTTCCCTTCACTATTTTCGTGGGCCAGTAGTGCTCCAACAGACCTTTCTTGTGCTGAAATGTATAGTATCAGCGGCTTTCCAAGTATAGGGGCTGCCAAAACTGGAGGCTTCATCAAGTAGGATTTAATGCTCTCAAAGGCATTGCTACACGCTTGGTCCCATTTGAAAGGGACACCTTTTTTCATAAGGCGACTGAATGGTTGGCACCTCCCAGCTAGGTTTGAGATGAATCTCCTAAGGTACGCTAACTTTCCCTGCAAACTTTTCAATTCGTGAATGTCCCGAGGCTCAGGCATTTTCAAGATTGCATCTACTTTGGCTTGATCAATTTCAATCCCTCGATGTCGAACAATGAAACCAAGGAAATTTTAGGAAGTAACTGCAAAGGCGCATTTCAATGGGTTCATCCTAAGTTGGTACCTCCGGAGCAACTCAAACACCATTCTCAAGTCTTTCAAGTGGTCGCCCTTCTCTCTTGATTTTACCACCAAGTCGTCAACATAGCATTCGACATTCTTGTGGAGAAGATCGTCAAAAATATTCTCTATAGCCCTTTGGTAAGTAGCACCAGCGTTTTTCAAGCCAAAAGGCATTACCTTGTAGCAATAAATACCCTTGGGGGTACGGAATGCAGTAAGCTCTTCATCTTTTAGCGCCATGCGAATTTGGTTATAACCTGATGAACCGTCCATAAATGACATTGCCTCGTACCCAGTAGTAGCATCGATCATTAATTCTGGAATGGGAAGCGGGAACTCATCTTTCGGACATGCATTGTTAAGATCCCTAAAGTCAACGCACACTCGAATCTGACCATTTTTCTTCCTTACAGGGACAATACTTGAAACCCATGTTGGGTATTTAACAATAAAGCCAGCTTCGATGAGTTTGTTAACTTCGGTTTCAATCAAGAGAACCAAGTCCGGCCTAAAACACCTTTGAGCTTGTTTAACGGGGCGAGCACCATTTTTGACTGCAAGGTGATGGACTACTACTTTTGGGTCCAAGCCAGGCATCTCTTTGTAACTCCAAGCGAAGACATCCCTGAACTCCTTGAGTAACTCAATATAAGTGCTCTCTTCATCGGCTTCTAGTAAAGCACTTAGGTAGGTGGGTCTTGATTCCTCATTGGTGCCAAGGTTAACTTCTTTTAAGGCATCAACTGTCGTCTTCACTCCTTCTTCAAGTTCGGGTGGAGCGTCTTTTGCATCTTCATCTTCTTGAGGGTCCCCATCGTTGAAGGATATGTGATAACATTGTGAAACATCCTCCAATTCTGCATTATCCTCTGTTGCGGCCAAACGCACACGCAAGTATACGCGGTCGTCAAGTAATAAAGTAGTGAGTAGATTATTGTTCCCACGAAGACTTGTGATTAACTATTGACTGATTTAAACTCAATTAACTTATCAATCCAAGAGATTTTTCACAAAAGATATTCGTCTTTAATTTACTACCTAAAATATCAATCAATAAACTAACTAAAATAATCAACCAAACAAATAGCAATTTCGAATGACAATCAGTAGGGGAGAATATTCCAGGGTCACGGGCTAGTTAACAATCATGTTGCGTTCTTGGCTTAAAATAACTAATTGATTTATCTGGGTTGTTGATTGACAGGGTTAATATTGCTCATAAGAATCTGTCGAGTTCTTACTCGCCTATTCAAGTTAACTTAATGCTTATATGTCTATGGAATTAAAATTAACAAGAATGCATTTATAAATCCTGTATTTCAACCAAGCAAGGCAATTAGGTATATGTCTATCCTAATTGCGAATCCGTCCCCCGATGCCCAGGTTCAAGAACTTGCTCTATTTAATTCTATATGCAATCCAAAGTTCCCACTTTCGAGTTCAACTATAGATTCATAGATAGTATTCCACTGTTAGCTACTCAGCAAAATAATTGAGAACGGAATTAAATAAACAACCCAATATGATTAAACCAACTTTGTTAAATTAAACGCTGAACAACAACAATCATGTTTCACCTATGACCCTAGAACAATAGGTTTTAGCCACTCATAGCAGTGTTCATCTCAATAATATTTAATTTCATTCAAAACGTAAAAACAAGAAGAGGAAAAGAAGAACTTGATGTTGGATTTTCCTCCTTGCCTCTTGCCTCTATGTTTCTTGCACTAAACTATGAAAACCTTGATATCTAATCCTTGGGCGAGCTTGACTTTATATAGGTTAAGTGAAATTTCCTCCAGATTTCCAATTTTGCCCCTAACAAATCTTTTCCGGAACTGGGACTAGCGCGAACGCGCTAATGCTGCGCTAGAGCTCGCGCTAGTCTCCTGACATTCTGCCTCCCGCTCCTGGACTAGCGCGATCGCGCTACTGCTCGCGCTAGTTCAGGCCATTTTTTCTTCAATTCTTTGTCTAGTTCTAGTCTTTGCGCGCACTCAGCTCCGAGGGGTCTTTCTTGCTCCAATGTAGCTCCAATCACAACTTTAAGGCATCATATAGGCTCACCATCCTGCAATGTGTAAAATTCACAATTAGAGCCCATTTTTCATCATTTAACCATATTATGACATTGAAACATAATCAAGCGAGAGCATAAACAATCGCCAAATCACCTAGACCTAGCCTATTATCAACACCCCACACTTAATTCATTGCTCATCCTCGAGCAATCAAACTATACTCTCTAGAGGTTCCACTCAACAATTTCCCTTAACGCCTTACACCCAGAACAATTCACATATGCTATGCCTAGTAGTGAACAATCTCAGCCTCAAAAGTCGACTCTCAAGTGCCAAGCAATATTCACACTTTCTCAAAGTACTCTACACAGAAGTCAAGACTTGCTTTTCCTTCACGAATCACATGCCCTCACAATCACAGCAAAGAAAGTAGAATCAATCCACACATTCAAATTTTATGCTCACATATATCAAAGAAAATCGCTCACACTCACAAAAGAAGTCACATGCATGCAGTTGGTACCATAAGCTTGCCCTTAATTTAAATCTCTACTAATGTAGGCTCGCTCGATCTAAAATCAATTAGGACTTTTTCATGGTTGTAATGTGGGCTAAGGGACGGGTAGGATATATTTAGAAATAGTGGTTCACCCTCCTAAGCACTTTAACACATCACATAATCACTTTGAGTGCAAATTCTTCAATCCCAACTTCAATCTCACAATTAAAATCACTCCCAACAATATTCCCTCTTTCTTTAAGCACTACTTTAATTTATACATCACTAGCAAGAACAAGACAACAATTTATTCAATTCTATTTTTTTTTCAATTTCCGCTAGTGGTGTATTATTTTACAAAACAAGTGCACCTTTCTTCCTTTTATTGGTTCCACTCAAAAGCCACCCCACACATAGTTACTTCTTACTTCTTTAGCGCTCATCCCATGATTAAAGTGTTTTAAGAGGAAAAGGGATCAAGACAATGTCAATTAATAACAAAAAGGATATAGGTTTGTAGTGTGGGTTCCAAATAAAAGTCTATAGGCTCGAAAGGGGTAACTAGGGATATAATTTATCTGTGGTAGTCAATTAAGCTCAAAAAGATCAATGAAAGCCTAAAATCCTTTTTCAAACCGAGCATCACCTAAAATTTCGCTTCGACTCACAAACCGGGCAAGTTCTAGACACAAGTACAATACATGGACTACACAAAAACCTCACCACACATGGCATATGACTCCTTCCAGCTTAACTCATCGAGACACTCCATTATGAGTATTCAAGTCAGAGACAAACATACAATTTAAGGCACTTTAGTGAAGTTCAACCAATGAGACTAAGCGTTACACTCTAGTTTCTGTTGTGTTCAGGTGTGTCAACGCTATAGGTTCTCTTTTGATTCTCTAGCTCGTAGCCCATTAAACCTACTCTACAAATCAAAAAGAGAATAAAATAACTAAAAAAAAAACTACCTATAACCGGTTCAAGTTTAAACCCTTGGAAAAGAACCGTGGCCCAAAGAAAAACCGAGGGGGAGTTACTACACTACCTAAAAATAAAAATAAAAAAATCTTTTTGGTATTTTTCTAGACTAACTTCCCTTAAGAAAATTGTCCAAAGGATCCGTCATCAGGAAGGGTCTTCATATTTTCTATTTTTTTTTTGTTTAATTCGTTGATCGACTTAGTCCCTCAAGAACCCCGCCGAAAGAGATCCGTCGTCGGGACAAGCCACTTACCTAGTTAAACTAATGAACTCTTACTAAATTACTAAAACTGTCAAAACCAAACAAAATAAAACTAAACAAGCATACATACGATTTATACAACTACATATATACACTGAAGTATCCCCCTCCCCACACTTAAAATGAAGACATGTCCCCATGGCTTAAGAATTGAAGTAATAGTAAGGTAAAGGAACTTCCCTGAATGCTCACTCCTGGTCGGAGATAGTGTCGGGGTTCACATGGCACGCCCGACCCAAAGCTCTCAGCCAGCCCAAAACTTTCTTCTCAGACTTCATTGCTGAGCAGCCACTGCGTCTACACGAGTTCCCAACTCAGTCACGGAGGAGCGTAACCCGGCCACCTCCTGCTCCAACGCGGTGAAACGGGACACTCTGGCAGTTCTTGAAGATGATGATGCTCCGGACGGTGCTGCAGCTGCTACACTGGGCTCTTGGGGCTGTGTTTCACCCTCCACATTCATCTGATCGGCCACCCCTTCCTCCGAGTCATCAGAGCCACTCTCACCGCTCCACCTAATGTTGCTGGCTCTGTCGCCGTGGTGACCTTGTCGGGTCGGACCTTGTGGCCATTTCGTACTAGCCCATCCACACGGAGATTCTCGGGCACCCGAGCTTGCCTGCAAAGGTGAGTCACTAGAGAGGGGAAAAAGAACCCATACCTTCTCACTGGGCAGCGAACAAACATTTCGTCGTGCATCACTTTGGCTATATCGAAGTCAAGACCCTTGATGAAACACCAAATCAAAGCGGCTCGGGGTGCATTTACCTCCGTGGTGTTTTTGGACGGAATGAGACGGCTGTTAACCACATACAACCAGCTCTTCGCCTCAGGGGATAAAGCTGAGGAGTGAAACTTCTCACCGTATTGCATCCATTGCACCTCTTTTCCGGGTGCGCAAATCGCATCAAAGAATCGTTCCCACTTCGCGTTCGTTGGGTTCCGGCCATACTCATAGAAGTCATCATGCTCAGGCACGGGAGGGGGCAAATGGTATGCCATCCGTATCGCCTCAATAGAGGCATTTACCGCCTTGTGGCGCACTGTGATTACACTGTTGTCATGCTCAGGCAGATTAGCGTAAAACTCCCGCACAACCATTGCATTGCCTCCCCTGGCTCATTGATGAAGGTCTGCAGCCCCCGCCTTAGCAGCTCCGTGTACATGTGAGGGAATTTCTGCTGGAGTGAATTCATATCAATTCCCCTCTCCGGAATCGGCTGTTTAGTGGCCTTCTCCGCAAAGCGGCCTTGAGCCGCGGCTGAGACAAATTTGTTACTGTTAAAAGGGTGTGCAGGGGCTGCCCCCTGTGTCCTGGGTGCGTCGGCTCGGCTGCTTGAGGATGGACCTGTGGAGCGGCGTTTGCGCGATGGCGCCATAATACCTGAAAAACGGGGCTACATTAGCAAGGTTGAACGCAAAGATGTGACACATTGCGGTTACTCAGACTTCACCCGCGTGAGTGGTCACAACTACATAGTAAAGGTCATTGAGGCCTTTCCACAAACACCTTGTGGGCATTAGGCCTGCACAACCTTTTTAAGTGTTTTATAACAAATCAAGTACCACCCACCCCACACTTACCACACACCAACACCACAGCATATTTTTCCAATTCCTCCACATAAAAAGCAAAGAACAACTACTACACAAACACATTGGACTACAACCAAAAATCTAAAAAAAAAATTAAGAAGAGAAAAAGAGAAGAAATTGCAACTAGGGCTCATACCTGTGGTGTGGATGGTGGTGAGTAGAGAGAAAAGCGTGTGTGTGAGCATGGTGGGGGAAGTGAGATCGTGAGACTGGGGGGAAGAGAATCGTGAGAATTAGGAGATGGGGGAAGTGGTTTGGGGAGAGGGGTGTGTGAGTTTTGGGGAGGAGTTATGCGGTGGGGAAATAGACTAGGGGGGGGAATTAAGTTAGACTAAAGAAGAAAAAGGAAAAATAAAAATAAATAAAAAAAAAACTTTAAAACGACCAAACCCAGTGATTTCTGGGGCGGGACTAGCGCGAAGCTAGCGCGATCGCGCTAGTCCAGACAGAATGTTACACTTTTAGCGCGAGCTTTAGCGCGAACTATAGCACGATCGCGCTAATTTTGTGCAACTTAGGCAGAATGCTACCCATTTAGCGCGAGCTTTAGCACGAACTGTAGCGCGATCGTGCTACTGGGCAACATGTTTTTCCACTTTTTTCACCTGTGTTTACCATGGCCGATGGTCTTTTCGCCTGCCCCTTTCTCACCTGCATTGGTTAGCATGCTATAAAACTCACAAATAACACTACAACTATCATTGAGTTGCCTCCCAACCAGCGCCTTAGTTATTGTCGTGGCACGACGGTTACAACAATTCAATGGGTTGCCTCCCATCCAGCGCCTGATTTAACGTCGTGGCACGACGCAACACGTTTTCAAGCATCCGACAGGTCCATTGAGGTTTTGTGACGTGCAATGTCACCACCCCAATAATGTTTTATCCGCTGGCCATTTACCAAGAAGGTACCATTTGAGCTCATATCCCGCAACTCCACAGCTCCATGAGGCTTCACACTCACCACAACGAAAGGGCCTGGCCAACGAGACTTTAGCTTTCCAGGAAAAAGCTTCAACCTCGAATTAAATAAAAGAACTTCTTGCCCCGGTTCAAACTCTCGATGTTAGATGTGCTTGTCATGCCATCTTTTAGTCTTCTCTTTATACAACTTGGCATTCTCATATGCGTGCAATCGAAACTCATCAAGCTCGTTGAGTTGCAGCAACCTCTTCTCTCCAGCTAAATCCATATCCATGTCCAGCTTTTTAATTGCCCAATAGGCTTTGTGTTCAAGCTCGACGGGCAAGTGACATGCCTTCCCATAAACTAATTTATATGGAGAAGCACCTATGGGAGTTTTGTATGCAATTCGATATGCCCACAATGCGTCGTCGAGCTTCCCAGCCCAGTCCTTTCTATTCCCATTCACTGTTTTCTCCAGAATCTGCTTCACCTCTCTGTTTGACACTTCCACTTGACCACTCGTTTGGGGATGATAGGCTGTGGAAACCTTGTGCTTGACTCCATATTTTGCAAGGATATTATTCAGCAATTTGTTGCAGAAGTGCGATCCGCCATCAGTTATCAACACTCGTGGAGTTCCAAAGCGTGTGAAGATGTGCTTCTTTACAAAACTCACCACTACCTTTGCGTCATTAGTGGGAAGAGCAATGGCCTCCACCCACTTAGACACGTAGTCCACTGCCACCAAAATGTACTGTGCCCATTGGAGTATGGGAATGGTCCCATGAAGTCGATCCCCCAAACATCAAAAAGCTCTACTGCTAGTATATTCTGCAAAGGCATCTCATGCCTCTTGGTGATCGTTCCGGTTCTTTGGCATCTGTCACACATTTTAACAAAGGCATGTGCATCCTTAAACAATTTTGGCCAATAGAAACCTGATTGTAGAACTTTCTGGGCGGTTCTATCTCCACCGTGATGTCCTCCGTATGGTGACGCGTGACAGTCATGCAATATTGCATTCATCTCTTCCTCAGGAACACATTTTCGCACCAACTGGTCTGCGCATAGCCGATATAAGAATGGCTCATCCCACATGTAGAGCCTCACATCATGTAGGAATCTGTTCTTCTAGTATCGTGTCAATCTGGTGTGTCACCCCACTTGCAATAAAATTCACATAATCTGCATACCAGGGGCTTCACTTGAGGTGATTGCAATATGCTCATCAGGAAATGTTTCTTTGATAGACCCAGCCTTCAGCTACATGGCTCCGATTTTCTAATCTGGACAAGTGATCAGCCACTTGGTTCTCTATTCCTTTTCGATCTCGGATTTCTAAGTCAAACTCTTGCAAGGACCCGACGAATCAGTCTCGGCTTGGCGTCTTTCTTCTAGAACAAATATTTGATAGCTGAATGACCTGTGTAGACGATGCACTTGGTCCCACTAAATATGATCTGAACTTGTCAAACGCCCAACACTTGCAAGCACTCCTTTTCAGTACTGTGTAGTTATCTGGGCTGGATTCAGAGTTTTGCTCGCATAGTAGATGGGTGAAAGATTTTATTTCTCCTTTGCCAAAACATCTCCAATAGCTATGTCATTCGCATCACACATCAACTCAAAGGGTTGCTCCCAATCCGGAGCTAATGATAATTGGCTGCAGTCACTAGCCTTCCTTCAGCTCCTCAAATGTGTCAGACAGGCATCATCGAACTTGAAGGAGACATCTTTCTCAAGCAACCTGCACAAGGGAGAAGGAAATTTTCGAAAAATCTTTAATGAACGACGATAAAAACCGGCATGGCCCAAGAAACTGCGAATGCTTTGACGGACGTTGGTGGGGCAATTTTTCAATTGCTTCACCCTTGCTTTGTCCACCTCAAAACCATTTTAGACACTTGTGCCCCAATACTATACCTTCGCGTACCATGAAGTGGCACTTTTCCCAGTTAGCACAGGTTCGTTCTCTTCACATCTAGCAAGTACTTTTCCAGATTCATTAACAGTTATCGAAAGAGCACCCAAACACAGAAAATCATCCATGAATACTTCTACAATCTTTTCAACCATATCATGTAAAAATAGCCATCATGCACCTTTGAAAAGTCGCAGTGCATTACAGAGACCAAAGGGCGTTCTCTTGAACGCATACGTGCCATATGGACACGTAAATGTGGTTCTCTCTTGTCCTTTGGGGCTTATAGCAATCGATTATACCCGAAGTAACATCTAAGAAACAGTAATATTCCTGGCCAGCTAATCTATCAAGCATTTGGTCAATAAGGGGAGAGGGAAGTGGTCTTTCAAGTGGCATTATTCAATTTTCTATAAATCTATACAAAATCCTCCACCAGTGACAGTTTCTTGTGGGAATCAAATCATTATTTTCATTAAACAACCACAGTCATCCCCCCTTCTTAGGTACACCATTGAACGGGGTTACCCATTTGCTATCTGAGATATTGGAAATTACAATACATTCGCGTCAAGCTACTTAATCACTTCTTTTCTTACACATTCTTTCATGATTGGATTGAGTCGGCGTTGTTGCTTCTACACTGGGCTCTATGTCCGTCCTCCTGAGGATTTTAATGTCGATGAAAAAAATGCTGACTAATGCCTTAAATGTCAGACATTGTCCACCCAAGGCTCGCTTGTGCTCACGTAGCACCTCAACAGCTTCTCTTCCTGCAATTTACGACAATTCAGAAGAAACAATAACAGGTAAAGTGTCAGAGTACCCCAAATAAGCATATTGAAGGTGAGGGGGAAAAAGGTTTAAGCTCCAATTTGGAGCGTCTTCAATTGGACGGTTTTTGGGGGCGGCCCATCTGGCCTATTCAGGGCTCAAAGGGGTGTATCCCCTGCATGTAGCACAGGATGTATCCAGGTATGTGCATCATCTCCTCAACCTCTCATCGTTTTCCCATGCTATTGACACAAAGTGCTTTCTCTAGAGAGTCGTCTAGATATACACTCGTGTCAAGAATTTGCTCATCAGCCTCACCAACAGATATCATGAGAGCTCTCATAGTGCAGGGAAGTTGGATTGCTTTGTAGACATTAAGAGACTGCTTCCTAATCATCGGACCCTCAAAATCATTTTTTCCCCTCTCATCATTTAATAATTGCATCAACCAGTTGCCAAGAGAGGTCGCCCCAATATGATTGGGACCAGTTCGTCAGCCTCATAATCCAGGATAATGAAGTCAGTCTGGGAAGATAAATTTTCTAATTTGCAGCGAACACATCTTCAATCACACCTCGGGGTGTGCTATTGATCTATCAGCCAGCTTGCAACATCACAGTAGTTGGCCTTGGAGCTCCCAGGCCAATTGCTTGAACAAAGATAAGGCAACAGATTTATACTGCCCACCATCGCAAAGAGCACGACCCACATCCATATTTACCAATGGCACAGGAATGGTGAAACTGCCAGGATCCTTAAGCTTTTGAGGAAGCTTGTTCTGGACCCTTGAGGTGCACTCCTCAGTAAGTGCAACTGTCTCAAATTCAGTCAATCTTCTCTTGTGAGCCACTATATCTTTTATGTACTTAGCATACTTTGGAATTTCACGCAGTACATCAACAAGTGGAATATTTAATTGAACCTGGCTCAACATGGAGAGAAATTTGCTGAACATGCGATCATCATTCTTTTTCTGCAATCTCTGGGGAAAGGTGGTGGTGGCCTTGTAGCCTCCACTGGCTCTGGAATTGCATCAATATTCTTTGATTCATGCATTTCCTTAGGTATCAACTCCCCCTCGGGTGTGGCCTTGTCTTTTCTTTTCTTTGGCACTTCCACCAGCTCTTTCCCATTTCTGAGTGTAACTGCATTCACTTGAGGATTCTTTTCTGTATCACTGGGGAGAGCGCCTGCAGGTCTGGTGTTTTGATTCGTTGCCAACTGCCCCATTTGCCTTTCAAGATTTCTGAAATCGGTTCTGAGCTGCTGATTGTCAAGCAACAACTTCTTTAGCAAATCATTTGTACTCTCTTCCATTTGTTGGGGTGGCTTCTGAGGTGGAGTGAAATTCCCTTGGGGTCTATAATGATTCTGATTCTGCTGATTTCCTCCCCATGAGAAGTTGGGATGATTCTTCCAATTTGGATTGTAAGAATTCCCGTATTGTGCATGCTGATTCGGTGGACCTCTGTTCTGCTGCCCCACATAGTATATGGATTCAAGATTCGTAGGGCACATGTCACTCATATGATTGTCACCACATAATTCGCGGCAAATAGCCATTTGTTGTACTTGTTGCATTGTTTGTGGTTGCTTCATCGTCATCCTAGTCATCTGATTAGCCAACTTTGCAATATCGGCTCTCATGGCTGACAAGTCGTCGAGCTCAAGTAATCCAGCTGATTTTTGCTTAATTGCCTTTCGTGAATCACCCTCACCTTGCCAATTATGATCATTAGCAGTGAAGTTATTTAGCAAGATTTGGATTTCACTGTACGGTCTAGCCATGCAACTACCTCCACAAGCTGAATCAAGATTCATCTTTGAGGCATCATCTAACCCATCCACGAAAGTGTGACCCAATACCTCGTCAGTTTGACAATGATGTGGACAGTCTCTGAGCATCTTCTTGTACCTTTCCCATGCTTGACGAAGTGTCTCGCCATCTCGTTGTTCGAACCCAAGAATTTGACTCCTCAATATCTTTGTTTTCTTAGTGGGGAAAACTTGATTAAGAATTTCCTTGCTAGATCATCCCAAGTGCGGATTGAGTTTGCGGGCTCCTTCTGCAACCACTCCTTAGCGTCCCCAAGCAGTGAAAAGGGGAAAAGTGTCAGCCTGACATAGTTCTTGGAAACATTCGGATAATTGTAAGTGTCCGTGATTTCCAAGAAGTTCTGAATGTGCCTCTGCGGGTCTTCACTAGGTAGACCCACATATTGCCTCGTGGACTGGATCAGCTGCACCATGTATTGTTTGAGTTCAAAGTGCCCTGTGATATCAGGCTTCACAATAGCCTGAGTCATGTTAGCAAGACTGGGCCTTGCGGCTTCAATCACCGCGCGTTCCTCATTCCCTACCATCTCTATTGGCTGTGGTTGGACTACTATGTCCAACTCTCTTTCAATTATGGTTCTTGCGTCTACTTCCCTCCTCACTCTGTGAAGCGTTCGTTCAATCTCAGGATCAAGGGGAAGTAGATTGTTTGCGCTCCTACTCCTCCGCATTCAAGAGAAGAGCCTGTGTTAACAAAAACAAGGTAAACTGAAAATTAAAGCTTGAACAAATAACTAATAAAAGCTTAACTCATTCAAGTAGCTAATTTCTAAGTCCCCGGCAACGGCGTCAAAAACTTGTTGCGGCCAAACGCACACGCAAGTATACGCGGTCGTCAAGTAATAAAGTAGTGAGTAGAGTATCGTTCCCACGAAGACTTGTGATTAACTATTGACTGATTTAAACTCAATTAACTTATCGATCCAAGAGATTTTTCACAAAAGATATTCGTCTTTAATTTACTACCTAAAATATCAATCAATAAACTAACTAAAATAATCAACCAAACAAATAGCAATTCCGAATGACAATCAGTAGGGGAGAATGTTCCAGGGTCACGGGATAGTTAACAATCATGTGGTGTTCTTGGCTTAAAATAACTAATTGATTTATCTGGGTTGTTGATTGACAGGGTTAATATTGCTCATAAGAATCTGTCGAGTTCTTACTCGCCTATTCAAGTTAACTTAATGCCTATATGTCTATGGAATTAAAATTAACAAGAATGCATTTATAAATCCTATATTTCAACCAAGAAAGGCAATTAGGTATATGTCTATCCTAATTGCGAATCTGTCCCCCGATGCCCAGGTTCAAGAACTTGCTCTATTTAATTCTATATGCAATCCAAAGTTCCCACTTTCGAGTTCAACTATAGATTCATAGATAGTATTCCACTGTTAGCTACTCAGCAAAATAATTGAGAACAGAATTAAATAAACAACCCAATATGTGATCACGCCCAACTCTAGTCCTAAAAAGGATAAGCGGTCGCTACAAATATAATCCGGTCTAAAAGTCCGGAGTCGAATCCCACAGAGAACTAAGGCTTAGCTGCAGTTGTTCACTATCACCAAGAATACAAGCTTGAACAATTCCTAACTTATAGATATTAAGATTCTTGTGTTTAACTAACTAACTAACAATTTAAAATAATAAATTAACACTAAAGATACTACAGGTTGGAGAAGAGATTAAGGAGGTCTAGAGTTATGATTTCCCCAATTGTCTGAATCCTTCCCGCTATGTTTTCTATAATTTCGCCTAAATATTTTCTACCAATCATGAGCGCTCCTCTTACCGTAAATCTCTCCCGAGTAATTACGATAATTTACTAGACGCTCTCTCCCGAGTTACGCTAGCTGGTTTTTTTGTTACAGCTCACTTTAGATTGCACCCAAGGCTTCGTTATCCCTAATCCCGCCTCTAAACCCGCAGTTATAGATCCCTCTTATACTTTGGGAGTGATGTTGTTCAACAACTACCTAAATATGCACTCTCTCCCGAGTTATGCACACTAAATAGGCACAACTAATTGAGGATCCTGTCAATTAACTACAACAAACACGTAGTTGAACAAATAGAGAAAATACTACGGCTCAATTATATAAAAATAACAAGAATTTATCCTACAAAAGGTTCCATCAAAACCCTAGATAACAAATTAGCTATTCATAATAGCATGTAAAACTACAATACTAAAAATCATAACCAACAATGAAAAATAGGAAGAGGAAGGAAAAACTCGTTGAAGAATTCCGCGCCTTGCTCCTATTGTGTTCTTGACTCCTTAGGTCGAATCTCCGGTCTCCTTAGCCTCCTTAGGTCTAAATTATGTCAAAAGTGTGTCCAACTCTATTAAAATACCATTTTTCTATGTATATATACCAAGTAGAGTCGAGACCAAACAATTATACCTTCTCCTACGCGAAAAAGGACAATATTTCACGTCTGGACTGCCGCGGCCGCGGTAAACCGCGGTCAACCGCGGTATATACTGCCTCAGCCCCGCAGTCGCGGTTTCGACCGCATTTTTCACCCTGTTCCGTTTAGAATTTGGAAAAACGTAAAACATGAAAGTTGTAGCCCTTTGAGTTAGCTTTCCAACCATATATTGTGGAGACCAAATGGAGTCCTGAGCAAAAAGTTATATCTATTTTTCTAGACAGTGCACAATATGCCTCCTCGAGTCTTCATTCGTACTTAATTATCAAATTTGACCCCCGAAACCGATCCCGGCTTAATTCCTTGAGCTCTTACTCAGACTTCAAAGCTCCAAATCACTTAATTTCATTCTATAACATCTATATAGCTCGGAATCACTCTTACAAGGCATAAAACACACCGTTAGTGCAAAACACTAGCGATTAAAGCGCAAACTCAACTAAAGTGCAGTAAATTAGAGTGTAATAATCGACTAAAATACGTAATTATAGCCTATCATCAACACCCCACACATAAACCATTGCTCGTCCTCGAGCATTCAAACTACACTTTTTTTTATAGACACGACCTTTTTAAACAATTCTCCTAACGCATCACACCAAGAGTATTTAAAATAGACTAAGCACAAAAGCGTAACATCTTCACCTCAAGATTTGACTCATAAGTACCACGCATTATTCACAACTCACCCACTTACTCTAACATAGAGGTCATTGATATTACCTTTCCTTCATGAAACAAGTGCCCTCACACAACAAAAGAGAGTAGTTCCACACAATAAAATTTAAGAACACTTAGGAACTCAAGATAGAAAGAATTCACTCACTCTCAGAAATAACATTCATATGCCACAAAAGATGCACCATAGGCTTGCCCGTAGTGTACTACTCCACTAATGGAGCTCATTCAATCTTGGATCAATTAGGACTTTATTTGGTTGTAATGTAGGCTACGGGCCGGGTAGGATACATTTAGATATAAGAGTGACTACACCTCCCTAAGCACTTTAATACATATACTTTAACATTCAAACCCAATACTTATGTCAAACCAAAACTCCACCTTCACATCAATGTATATTACCCCATTCTTCTTTAAGCACACTTACATCAAGAGCCACCACTTATCAAGGAATTTTTTTTTCACAACGATACAACAATTTTTTTTTTCCAATTCAAGTGGCTCTTACTTTTTCAAAACAGTGCACCTTTCTCATTATTTCATTAGTTTCATTCAAAAGCCAAACCAACCACCCCACACTTTAACTTTTACATAGTTCATAATAATTCAAGTGCTCATGAGAGGTTAAAAGGTTCAAATAGATGATTAATTCAAACAAATGGATAAGGCTTGTAATGTGGTTGCCAAAAACAAGATTACAGGCTCAAATGGGTTAACTATGATACATAACAACTAGGTGGGTAAAATATACATATCTGGCTCAACAAAGAAACGCCTATATCACTTCCAAGACTGAACAACACTACTATTTCGCTTTGCAAACACACAGGGCAAGTTCTAGGCATCAAATGCAATACACTGAATAACGCAAAACCTTACACACACATGGCACATAACTCACTCAGGATTGGATTCATAGACACTCTGGTCAAAGCAGTTAAGCAAAGTTAAGATAATACAATTTAAGGTACTTCTACAAGAGTCAAAAACTGAGCATAAGCGTCACAACCAAAGTACTCACTATTCTCAAGGCATAACCAAGTCAAGAGATATTGCTCCAATTAAAAACACAACATAATGGCTCCTACTCCCAAAAAAAATTAACTACATTCGGTTCAAATAAAACCCTTGGAAAAGAACCGCGACACAAAGAAAAATCAAGGGGAATTATTACACTACCTACAAAGAATTTTTTTTTTTTTAGACTTAAATCCCTCAAGAAAATTGTCTAATAGATCCATCGTCGGGAAAAGTCCAATCTTTTAAAAAAAATACTATTTAATTAAACTAATACAACTAAAGTAGCATGAAAAGTCACCCAGACAATCTCATCACCTCACACTTAAAATTGTGCATTGTCCCCAATGCACAGCATAACCATAAGAGGGTAAGAGAGACTCCCTGGTAGGCCACAGGCTGAAGCACTAGCAATTCATGGGGTACTCAGACTTTTCCCAGGCTTGGTCCTTCGTGCGGGTACCTCACACTTAGTTCCAACCATTTGATTTGCTGTTGCATCCTTCCAATACCTTTGCTTTCCATTCTCCTACAAAAAAATAAAAAAAATTGACACTACAAAAATAATACAATTAAAAAAATAAAAAATAAATAAAAGAAAGCAATAAAGCTGGGTTGCCTCCCAACAAGCGCTTGATTTAACGTCGCGGCATGACGCGAATCACTTTTTGCCTCCACCTCGAGCTTATGAATTGAACCCCCAATTTTGATTCAAGCTTATGATTATGGTCATGGGGCGGTGGAACGAATCTAACTGGCCCAAGGAAATAATATAGTATTCTGCATTCCTTGGCCTTTGTATGAGGTATGTAATCCTGACTTTCTGGCAAGAAGAATTCCAGAATATATGCACCTTGTTCCTCATTCCTTGACTCTTCGATTGGTTCAGATGACTCTATTTCCATATCATCATCCAAACATAATGTGGAAAAATGCTTGGAGTGTGGACCAATGCGCTCAAACACATGAACTTCAAGACTCTCAACATCCTCAACATCAGTGATACTAGAGTCAACACAATTTATATCCTCAAAGTCCTTGGCTGGCTCTAGTCTCACTTCTTCAACATTGACATCCTCAAATTGTGGTTGGCTAGGTTGTTGATGTTCACTCTGACCTCCCATTAACACTCAAATTCATGCTCTTCTTGGCTACTATCCTCAATATTGGCTTGTTTAGCATTAAAAGCTCCAACCACTTGACTCAATTGAGCCTCCAACTTGCGAATAGTTGCCTCTTGCCTTTCTATGTGCAATTTTTTCTCATTGTTTTGTTCCAGAAGGCACTTTAGCATATCCTTGATCTCCTTCAAGTCCGCATTCCCAGGTTCTTTGTTCCTATTAACTTCACAAGAAAAGGTAGAACCATCATAGTAAGCGGTTGGGGGAAAATAAGAAATATGAGTACAACCATGAAGGTGACCATTTTTACCACCACACACATCACACACATTCCACAAATAAGATTGAGTTGGTGCACATAACTCGCTCTTAGGAACGTTTTGAAAATTTTGCCACCGGTGGTTTCCTTCACAATAAGTATGGAGATCAATAGTAGAATTATCTACACCTAAATTTCCATAATTCCAAGATGCCATATTTCTCAAATCAACAGTTATAAAAAAAATACAAAAAAAATAAAACAAACTAAAAGTTCAAACTTGAACCCTAGCAATATATACAACTACAACTACACCGTTAGGTCCCCGACAACGGCGCCAAAATTTGATCACGCCCAACTCTATTCCTAAAAAGGATAAGCGGTCGCTGCAAATATAATCCGGTCTAAAAGTCCGGAGTCGAATCCCACAGAGAACTAAGGCTTAGCTGCAGTTGTTCACTATCACCGAGAATACAAGCTTGAACAATTCCTAACTTATAGATATTAAGATTCTTGTGTTTAACTAACTAACTAACAATTTAAAATAATAAATTAACACTAAAGATACTACAGGTTGGAGAAGAGATTAAGGAGGTCTAGAGTTATGATTTCTCCAATTATCGGAATCCTTCCCGCTATGTTTTCTATAATTTCGCCTAAATATTTTCTACCAATCATGAGCGCTCCTCTTACCGTAAATCTCTCCCGAGTAATTACGATAATTTACTAGACGCTCTCTCCCGAGTTACGCTAGCTGGTTTTGTTTATTACATCTCACTTTAGATTGCACCCAAGGCTTCGTTATCCCTAATCCCGCCTCTAAACCCGCAGTTATAGATCCCTCTTATACTTTGGGAGTGATGTTGTTCAACAACTACCTAAATATGCACTTTCTCCCGAGTTATGCACACTAAATACGCACAGCTAGTTGAGGATCCTGTCAATTAACTACAACAAACACGTAGTTGAACAAATAGAGAAAATACTACGGCTCAATTATATAAAAATAACAAGAATTTATCCTACAAAAGGTTCCATCAAAACCCTAGATAACAAATTAGCTATTCATAATAGCATGTAAAACTATAATACTAAAAATCATAACCAACAATGAAAAATAGGAAGAGGAAGGAAAAACTCGTTGAAGAATTCCGTGCCTTGCTCCTATTGTGTTCTTGACTCCTTAGGTCGAATCTCCGGTCTCCTTAGCCTCCTTAGGTCTAAATTATGTCAAAAGTGTGTCCAACTCTCCTAAAATACCATTTTTCCATGTATATATACCAAGTAGGGTCGAGCCCAAACAATTATCGCGAAAAAGGACAATATTTCACGTCTGGACTGCCGCGGCCGCGGTCAACCGCGGTCAACCGCGGTATATACTGCCTTAGCCCCGCAGTCGCGGTTTCGACCGCATTTTTCACCCTGTTCCGTTTAGAATTTGGAAAAACGTAAAACATGAAAGTTGTAGCCCTTTGAGTTAGCTTTCCAACCATATATTGTGGAGACCAAATGGAGTCCTGAGCAAAAAGTTATATCTATTTTTCTAGACAGTGCACAATATGCCTCCTCGAGTCTTCATTCGTACTTAATTATCAAATTTGACCCCCGAAACCGATCCCGGCTTAATTCCTTGAGCTCTTACTCAGACTTCAAAGCTCCAAATCACTTAATTTCATTCTATAACATCTATATAGCTCGGAATCACTCCTACAAGGCATAAAACACACCGTTAGTGCAAAACACTAGCGATTAAAGCGCAAACTCAACTAAAGTGCAGTAAATTAGAGTGTAATAATCGACATAAAATACGTAATTATAGCCTATCATCAATATGATTAAACCAGCTTTGTTAAATTAAACGCTGAACAACAACAATCATGTTTCACCCATGACTCTAGAACAATAGGTTTTAGCCACTCATAGCAGTGTTCATCTCAATAACATTTAATTTCATTCAAAACGTAAAAACAAGAAGAGGAAAAGAAGAACTTGATGTTGGATTTTCCTCCTTGCCTCTTGCCTCTATGTTTCTTGCACTAAACTATGAAAACCTTGATATCTAATCCTTGGGCGAGCTTGACTTTATATAGGTTAAGTGAAATTTCCTCCAGATTTTCAATTTTGCCCCTAACAAATCTTTTCCGGAACTGGGACTAGCGCGAACGCGCTAATGCTCGCGCTAGTCTCCTAACATTCTGCCTCCCGCTCCTGGACTAGCGCGATCGCGCTACTGCTCGCGCTAGTTCAGGCCATTTTTTCTTCAATTCTTTGTCTAGTCTTTGTGCGCACTCAGCTCCGAGGGGTCTTTCTTGCTCCAATGTAGCTCCAATCACAACTTTAAGGCATCATATAGGCTCACCATCCTGCAATGTGTAAAATTCACAATTAGAGCCCATTTTTCATCATTTAACCATATTATGACATTGAAACATAATCAAGCGAGAGTACACCATTCTCGCCTTGTACAGTAACATGATACGAAGAACCCACACTTTCTTCATCTTCGTCACGCTCCTTAGTGTAGACCACAGTATATGGCTTTACCTTCAGTACTTCTTTACATGAAACCACAAGTTTTGTTTGTTGCCTCATTCTAGAAGGAACCAAACTTTGGAAATCCTTAGAGATCTTCTAGATTTTGGGCGAAGCGGGTGTTCTTATGCTTTGAAAATTTCTCTGGAACTTATTCTCCTTCTTTAATGGACCCAATCTCTCAAATACAGAAGTTCTCACAGTTGATTTTCCAAGTCGATTAAAGACAAAAGGCCTATTAGAAGCGGCAGATTCATCTTCTACAGTGATATAATTGCTACTCGCCCTTCTTATTGAGATGCGCACTGGTGACGATTGCTTGTATCCCAGATCTTCACGTGGTTGCCTCGTTGCAGCTTCTGATGGGAGCTTCCCTAACTTTGATGGCTCATTGGGATTGTATCCAGCTTTTGCAAATAGCTTGTAAGCGTTAGGATCAAAACCTTCGTCTGTTCGCTTTGTAGGGAGTGCCACATTCTTTAAACGATTGATGATAGGCTATAATTGCGTATTTTAGTCGATTATTACACTCTAATTTACTGCACTTTAGTTGAGTTTGCGCTTTAATCGCTAGTGTTTTGCACTAATTGTGTGTTTTATGCCTTGTAGGTGTGATTCCGAGCTATATAGATGTTATGGAATGAATTTAAGTGATTTGAAGCTTTGAAGTCTGAGTAAAAGCTCAAGGAATTAAGCCGGGATCGTGTTCGGGGGTCAAATTTGATAGTTGAGAACAAACGAAGACTCGATGAGGCATATTGCGCACTGTCTAGTAAAATGCACATAACTTTTTTCTCATAACTCCATTTGGGCTCCACAATATATGGTTGGAAAGCTAACTCAAAGGAATACAACTTTCATGTTTTACATTTTCCCAAATTCCAAACGAAACAGGGTCAAAAACGCGATCGAAACCACGACCTCGGAACTGACCGCGGCAGAAAATCAGAGAGCTTGTCTGGCCGCGGTCCTACCGCGTTTTGGCCGCGGCCGCGCCGCTCCAGGCGTCAAAAAGAAGTCATATTTCGTCCGGGACAAGGTTATTTCGGCCCTACACTATTTCAACTTGTATAAAAGGGGTCCTAAACCTGTTTTGAAGAGAAGGGGGACATATTTTGGACATAGATTCGACCTAAGGAGGCAAGAACACATTGGGAGCAAGGCGGAGAATTCTTCTACGAGTTTTTCCTTCCTCTTCCTATTTTTTGTTGTTGGTTATGATTTTTAGTATTGTAGTTTTACATACTATTATGAATAGCTAATTCGTTTTCTAGGGTTTTGATGGAACCTTTTGGGGATGAATTGGTTGTTATATTAATATAGTTTTGTGTTAGTTGTTAATCTCTATTTGTTCAACTACGTTTTGATTTTGGTTAATTGAAAGGATCCTCAATTAGCCGTTCCTATTTATTATGTATCTGCTTGAGAGAGAGTGCATATTTAGGTAGTTGTTTAGACAACATCACTCCCGGAGTATAGGCGAGAGTCATAACCGAGGGTTTAGAGGTTGGATTAGAGATAACGATACCTCGGGTGCGATCTAAGTGAAATGTAATGTGAATCTAGCTAGCGTAGCTTGAGAGAGTGCGTCTAGTAAATAATCATAATTTCTTGAGAGAGATTTATGATAGCTAGAGAGTTCATGATTGATAGAGGCAACTAAGTCAAAGCTATAAGAAACATACAATTAATGAAATCAACAATTGGGGAAATCATAACTCTAGACCTCCTTAATTTAGTCTCCAAACCTTTGTCTCGTTAGTTGATAATTTTACCGTTTTATAGTATTTGTTGGTTAATTAGTTAGATATAAAAATCTTAATATTATAATTTAGAAATTGTTCAAAATTGTCTTCTTTGCGATATTGAACAATTACAGCAAAACCTTAGTTCTCTGTGGGATTCGACCCGGACTTTTAGACCGGATTATATTTGCAGCGACCGCTTATCCTTTTTAGGACTAGAGTTGGGCGTGATCAAATTTTGGCGTCGTTGCCGGGAACTAACGGTGTAGTTGTAGCTGTATATATTGCTAGGGTTCAAGTTTGAACTTTATTTTGTTTTGTTTTTTTTTCTTGGTAATTTTTTTATAACTGATGATTTGAGAAACATGACATCTTGGAATTATGGGAATTTAGGTGTAGATAATTCTACTATTGATATCCATACATATTGTAAAGGAAACCACCCGTGGCAAAATTTTCAAAACGTTCCTGAGAGCGAGTTATGTGCACCAACTCAATCTTATTTGTGGAATGTGTGTGATGTGTGTGGTGGTAAAAATGGTCAC
>NW_017671304.1:0-740 GCF_001879085.1 Nicotiana attenuata | reverse complement strand
AAAAAGAAGTCCTATTTCGTCCGGGACAGGTTATTCGGCCTACACTATTCCAACTTGTATAAAGGGGTCCTAAACCTATTTGAAGAGAAGGGGGACATATTTTGGACATAGATTCGACCTAAGGAGGCAAGAACACATTGGGAGCAAGGCGGAGAATTCTTCTTACGAGTTTTTCCTTCCTCTTCCTATTTTTTATTGTTGGTTATGATTTTTACTATTGTAGTTTTACATACTATTATGAATAGCTAATAAACTTGGTGTTAACCAAGGTCAGTCTCATAATCCTTTTGGATTATCCCTCAAGTTATAATTAAGAAAGAAATCAAGTGCTGGGACTACAAACAAGTAGGTCATAAGAAAGCTGGTTGTTCTCTGAAAAAGAAATCAGGTAATCTTTTGGCTTTTGTCTACTTTGAAACTAGTCTTGTTCATGTTCCTTTAAATTCCTGGTGGTTGGATATTGGTGCAACTGTTCATGTAACCAATGACTTGAAGTATCTAGTAAGTAGACGGAAGTCAAAAGAGGATGAAGCCAGTGTTATTATGGGCAATTGACTCAAAGCAAAAGTAGAGTTTATAAGATATCTATTTTACCTTTTAAAAATAATTTTAGTATTCATTTAGAAAATATTATTTTTTGTACCGTCTATGAGATGAAAATTAGTTCCAGTTTCACTTTTGGACAAAGCTGGTTATTCATTTCAACAAAATAATGGTATTTTTAAAATTTCCTATGATTC